>NW_024883092.1:0-138656 GCF_019059575.1 Amphibalanus amphitrite | reverse complement strand
ATTACCACTTAATTGTGCCGCTGACGTCAATAACAAAGTAATCAGTGGGAGATAGCGCAAATAATTCCTTTCCGAGCACCAACGATAGCAATAACGGTCCTTTGACCATCGCATCACGGCGCTACCTGCCTAGAGTAGTTAGGTACATACCTATTTGCTATTCAAGCACTTCTTGTGCGTGCGAAATTAACCAGTGATGAACGAATCTATTCATTGTGGTATGTGTGTAAGTACGGGGACCCGCAGTTGCTATTGTACAGCAACCCTAAGTAAATTGTCCCAGCAGTCAGCACCTTCACAGGAAACGACGATAAGCTGTCAGAGGGCACGCACAGAAAACCTCAGCTGCTCTTGTACAGGGACCGGCAGTCGATATCAATGTTATCGGTTGTTACTGGACAGGACAGACGGCTAGAGTTGGGGTTCGTGTACAGTAGGGTATTTCACATTTTCAAAGTGCCATATTGCGAGTCATATCGATGAACCCCTCAAATGTCATCTGCTCACAAGTTTCTGTGTAAAATTTCACTTCATTCTGATGAAGTTTAGAGGTCGCACATTTCTGCACTTTTCATCTCTGATTTTTTTCTGGCCGTAACATGAGTAGTCTTCCTGCGAGCTGATTTGGTTGAGAAAGCCAGGCAGTGGCGGCGGAATAGGGGTGCAGGGGGTGCAGCTGCACCCCCATCGAAAACATGGGGGTGCAAACATATCTTTTTTGCACCCCCAAAATCCATACAAGGGGCCCGTCGCACCATCCAATACATTTTCTCCTGAAAACCAGTGATCGGGAAACGAACACTGATGTGGAATCATCCGGGGTGTCTATTTATGGTCAGGAGCGCCCCATGCTAGTCGGGGCCTCCACACCGGCTAGAAGTGTCCCGAGCCGCGTTTGGTGCTCCACACGGCATCTGAGGGCCCCCACGACGGCCTCAGAGGGCCCTTTTATGACGATCTCTGAGGGCTCCCACCTGAGGGCTTTGTCCCCTGGGGCCCTACAACGGCCACTAAGGGCCCTCGTGACGACCGCTGAGGGTCCCACAGAGACTCCAGGGGCCACGCTGGCCTCTGAGGGCCCCAATCAATGACGGCCTCTGAGGGCCCTTACGATGATCTCTGTGGGCTCTCACGACGAACTCTGTCCCCTGGGGCCCTATAACGACCACTAAGGGCCCTCATGACGACCGCTGAGGGTCCCACAGGACTCCAGGGGCCCCACTGGCCCCTGAGGGTCTCTACGACGGTCTCTGAGGGCCCTCGTGACGGCCCTAGACCCAACTCAAGTCTGAGGGCCCATTTGGCTTCAGGCGGCTCAGCGACGGCCTCTGAGGGCCCCAACACAACCAGGCTGCGGGGGCTATGCTGGCATCTGAGGGCTCTGCAACGGTCTATTGAGGGCGGCAGGGCCCTAACAACGATGGTCTGCGAGTCGTGGAACTCAACCGGAAGGCGCTGCCCAAGCGCACCAAGGAAGGATGTGCCCCCTTCTCTGTGTAACGAGTTTTGGTGACAAAAGTGTGCGACCCCTAAATATACTTAAATTTGGGTTTCAAGCGTATCAATCGATTCAGTTTTACGGGTAGAGTTGGGGCAAAGTCGATATGGCTGAGTTTTGAACCAACATTATTTTACCATAGTGTAATGAAACACCCTAGTGTACAGTAGCAACTAGCAACTGCGGGTCCCCGTACCTATATGTCGCCTAACATAAATGTCCGTCAAGACAGCCCAGATTCAGCCCAGATTCGGGACACCTCCGATCAAGCTGAAACTTGCACACAACATAGGCCATGGCATGCCCAATCCACAGTCCAAGTCATTCGGCGGCACTCCCAGCCGTTTGACCTACAGAGGTCAGCAAAGGTCACGTGGCCCAAATTTGCACAGCAGATTGTTGTCCACCCAGTTGAGCTACAGCGCTAAAAATGGCACCAATCGACTCGCCAACATCTAATCTTACTTTCCCAACACTCATTTGACCTCTCAAGGTCATGCGATGACCTAAGGTCATTTGTGGGCTATGTCGAAAATACACTTGCACAGCAGTTTTCGAGTAGAGGAATTGACCGAATTCCAAATCAAAGCACATCATCGGGTAGCCCATAGGCCGTAGTAACTTTCCTTAAAAATCGCTTCTCGATATGTGACCCCGTTTGACCTCGGCAGGTCAAAAGGTACAAATAAACGACACTCAGTACGTCGCAGCCCGGATTCAGCCCAGATTCGGGACATCTCCGATCAAGCTGAAACTCGCACACGATGTAGGTCCTGACATGCCCAACCCACAGTCTGAGTCATTCGGCGGCACTCCCAGCCGTTTGACCTAGAGAGGTCAGCAAACGTCACGTGGCCCAAATTTGCACAGCAGATTGTGGCCCACCCAGTAGACCTAGAGCGCTAAAAATGGCACCAATCGACTCGTCAGCATCTAATCTTACTTTCCCAATACTCATTTGACCTCTCAAGATCATGCGATGACCTAAGGTCATTTGTGAGCTATGTCGAAAATACACTTGCATAGCAGTTTTCGAGTAGAGGAATTGACCTTCGGTCAATCTGAAGATCAAACGGGGTCACATATCGAGAAGCGGTTTTAAAGGAAAGTTACTACGGCTTATGGGCTACCCGATGATATGCTTTGATTTGGAATTCGGTCAAACCCTCTACTCGAAAACTGCTGTGCAAGTGTATTTTCGACATAGCCCACAAATGACCTTAGGTCATCGCATGACCTTGAGAGGTCAAATGAGTGTTGGGAAAGTAAGATTAGATGCTGGCGAGTCGATTGATGCCATTTTTAGCGCTCTAGCTCTACTGGGTGGGCCACAATCTGCTTTGCAAATTTAAGCCACGTGACCTTTGCTGCCCTCTGTAGGTCAAACGGCTGGGGGTGCCGCCAAATGATTCGGACTGTGGATTGGGCATGTCAGGAACTACATTGTGTGCGAGTTTCAGCTTGATCGGAGATGTCCCGAATCTGGGCTGAATCCGGGCTGCGACGTATGGAGTGTCATTTGTTTGTACATTTTGACCTGCCGAGGCATAAGCGTAGGAACCATGGGTGCAAGGGTGCAGCTGCACCCACAATATTTATCCAGTGGGTGCAGACAATGTATTCTGCACCCACAATAATCTGAACCAAAAACCCCTTTTTCATCAACACTACTTCCCATGCAGCACGGCAAATTCAGGAAATGTTGCCTACTTACTATCCATCTTTCGAAGCATTTGCTACTGTGATCAGTGATGGTCTTCAAAACTTACATTTGTGCTGAAAAAAGGGAAATGGAGCATGTGATTGAACACATACCGAACCGATGACCCACTGTAAAAATTTTAGCCCGACATCTTCGAAAATGGCTAAGTTGACCGCTTTTACTTTTTGCGGTAGTCAATATTGACAATATTAGCCCTCGAATGTGTGCAGCGTTTTCCAGCTTCTAATGTGTAGGGGGAGGGGGAGGGGGTCGGTCGGACCCCCTGCCGTTCGGCCCCTGATCGAGCTAGAGCTTCGCGGAAAAAACGAGGGTGTTGCCCGTGACGAGAGGAAGCGGATGATACCCAATTTTAAGGTCCTGCTTCATTGGTTGACCTTCCAGGTCAGGTCAATATTCCAAAAGTCGGGAAAATCGGGACCTGCTAGAACTGCGTAAAGTGAAGCTGTTATCGGTTTTTTCGGGGTGCTGATCACAAATATCTGATGTTAGTTTTGATCACAGATGATTTCTTCATGCATTTAGGCCAGATCGGGTCAGGTCAGGTCAGGTCAACCATTAGGCGTCCTACCGGCTATCCATAGTAGGTGTCAACTACCACTGACGGCGTCGTAGAATGTCACGAAAGCACTTAAACTACTTCGTAAACGTTCAAATGGATGCTAAATTCGAAATCAGCCCTATAAACTACCGTAGAAACATGTAAAACTCGAAAAAGTGAACCGAGGTCATCAAAGGTCAATGACCTGACCTGACCTTCAGGTTATCTTCACACCCACCGTGATGCATGGGAAGAACATCATTTCACATGTTTGGACGTCTACAATCACAAAAAGACTGGAAACGCGCGGATAATGTGAGCTGACATACATACGCCAAATCGCGATTCCGGCCGAACATGGTCTCGAGAATCAGGTCACAGGTCAAAGGTCTTTTGGGTCAGGGTCATGAAATTGTTAGAGTAGGTGTAAAACTGATCAACTCGAGGGTACTAAAAGTTTCGTCGCGCTCGGCCGCTTTTTGCGCGAGTTATTTGCGAACAACCATGGGGGGGGGGGGTTCATCCGACCCCCCTACACATGCGAGGATCAATGCTTCCAAATGCACTTATCGGTTGGTACCTTTTCGACATGGTACACCCTCAAAGCTCGTTACGAGCCTTCGCTCGGGTGTCGCCCCCCCCCCCTCACCGGCCATGGCTGGATTTCTGCACCCATGCACCCACAATGTTCCAGCCGTTCCTACGCCCATGTGCCGAGGTCAAACGGGGTCACATATCGAGAAGCGGTTTTTAAGGAGAGTTACTACGGCCTATGGGCTACCCGATGATGTGCTTTGATTTGGAATTCGGTCAATCCCTCTACTCGAAAACTGCTGTGCAAGTGTATTTTCGACATAGCCCACAAATGACCTTAGGTTATCGCATGACCTTGAGAGGTCAAATGAGTGTTGGGAAAGTAAGATTAGATGCTAACGAGCCGATTGGTGCCATTTTTAGCGCTCTAGCTCTACTGGGTGGGCCACAATCTGCTGTGCAAATTTGGGCCACGTGACCTTTGCTGACCTCTGTAGGTCAAACGGCTGGGAGTGCCGCCGAATGACTCGGACTGTGGATTGGGCATGCCATGGCCTACATTGTGTGCGAGTTGTAGCTTGATCGGAGGTGTCCCGAATCTGGGCTGAATCCGGGCTGCGACGTACTGAGTGTCGTTTTTGTACATTTTGACCTGCCGAGGTCAAACAGGGTCACATATCGAGAAGCGGTTTTTAAGGAAAGTTACTAAGGCCTATGGGCTACCCGATGATGTGCTTTGATTTGGAATTCGGTCAATTCCTTTACTCGAAAACTGCTGTGCAAATGTATTTTCGACATAGCCCACAAATGACCTTAGGTCATCGCATGACCATGAAAGGTCAAATGAGTATTGGGAAAGTAAGATGAGATGCTGGCGAGTCGATTGGTGCCATTTTTAGCGCTCTAGCTCTACTGGGTGGGCCACAATCTGCTGTGCAAATTTGGGCCACGTGACCTTTGCTGACCTCTCTAGGTCAAACGGCTGGGGGTGCCGCCAAATGATTCGGACTGTGGATTGGCCATGTCAGGAACTACATTGTGTGCGAGGTTCAGCTTGATCGGAGATGTCCCGAATCTGGGCTGAATCCAGGCTGCGACGTATGGAGTGTCATTTGTTTGTACATTTTGACCTGTCGAGGTCAAACGGGGTCACATATCGAGAAGCGGTTTTTAAGGAAAGTTACTACGGCCTATGGGCTACCTGACGATGTGCTTTGATTTGGAATTCGGTCAATCCCTCTACTCGAAAACTGCTGTGCAAGTGTATTTTCGACATAGCCCACAAATGACCTTAGGTCATCACATGACCTTGAGAGGTCAAATGAGTGTTGGGAAAGTAAGATTAGATGCTGACGAGTCGATTGGTGCTAATTTTAGCGATCTAGCTCTACTGGGTGGGCCACAATCTGCTGTGCAAATTTGGGCCACGTGACCTTTGCTGACCTCTGTAGGTCAAACGGCTGGGAGTGCCGCCGAATGACTCGGACTGTGGATTGGGCATGTCATGGCCTACATTGTGTGCGAGTTTCAGCTTGATCGGAGGTGTCCCGAATCTGGGCTGAATCCGGGCTGAATATGGGCTGTCTTGACAGACATCTAACATAAGCACCTGCACATGCTAGGCATGTCTTCGCCCAAAATTTGGAACGTGATACGGTATTTACCGCATCCTCAAACGCGTCCGCTATACGGTTGATAGGTCCCAAACCTAGGCGCTCTCATCTGACATGGCTTCTCTATTCATGACTATGCAATGTGCCTGATATAAATACAGTCGATCGGGCTGTGTCCGCGCGTGGCACGCGGCTAATGCCCATGTTTAAGCTGCACGATCGGCCGGGCGGCACAGGCGGGATTGTTTATAGGCTTCCCCGGCTTGGCATGTCGGCCGAGCTGGTCATGACAAAACCCGTCAAAGAGGACGTCTTATCCGGCTGGCAGTGGGGCCAGCAAGCTCAGGGCGCTGGACTGTGTAGTACGAGTACGAGTAACTAACAGTAAAACGCCTTTTGGGCGAAGAACGAGCGAGCGAGATAGTGAGCCCTGCACGTGCGCAAGGGCGAGAGGGTACTTCCAACGGGCTTGTACAAAGCACCCTTCTAACCGGTCGCTAGCGGTGTGCCAAATTTGAACGCCATCGGCCAAGCCGTTCCTGAGATCTGGAAGCGGCATTCTGCACGTGTGCACATGCAAGCGGGGTCCAAAATGACTTTTGCACGGCACCCTACTAACTGGTCCCCAACCGTGTACCAAATTTGAGCGCAATCGGCCCAGCCGTTCTCGAGATCTGGGAGCGCTCCCTGCACGTGCGCACGTGCTGTAGCACCCCAACCTTAACACATGCAGATGAATTATCTGATGGAGACCTAACTGTGTACCGAGTTTCAATTCAATCGGCCCAACCGTTGTGCCGTTATTGAGGTTGCAATTTTGGGGGTTCTTAAAAAATGTCCAACTTTACCACGCGCCACGTGCGGTGGTTGGCAAGAACGCATGGTGGCCATCACACCACAGAACTTTTACGTCCAAGTGACATTCAGTAAAGAAGACCGCTTGTCAATCGGATGTCCCGTTCCTAAGATATTAGCTTTTGAAGAGCGTCCCCACGGCCGGCCGGCCGCCGCTCATACTCAGATTTTCCCTTAATTCAGTATGAACTCGCTCGCTCGCTGCGCTCGCTCGCTCGTAATAAGCTAAAGAGTAATACGGTACTGCGAAACCCATAACACCGAGATTTGTAAGGAATGTCTGATTTTCAAATTTATAACCGAAGGTTTGTTGTCAATAGTTAAAACACCAGGGGCGGATCCAGGAAAACTCCAAGGGAGGGTCATGAATCGAAGTGGTGCCCCTACCTACACCCAAAATTAAAAACTCAACGGATTTCGTCCACTTCATTTTGGTGGTGCCCCCATTTTCAGTTTTTTTATTTTTATTTTTTATTTTTAGTCAGTATCTTAACTCTTAGCCACAACCACATTTACCAATTGTAAGCAAGTATATATGAATGTGCTATGTGTATATATGTTGTGGACGCTGAGTAGTGAGTAGAGTACTTACCAGGAACGTTATCAGGTAAGCAAATCGTTGTCAGTCCGACGAACTTGACCCTGGCGTCTAAAGGGTCTGTCCTTGACACTTCAGTTTTGTCAGGGGCACCAAAGTCCTTCCAGGGACACCACAAACCTGTCAGGGGCACCTACGGCCTTGTAGGGGCGCCACAGGCCCGCCAGGGGCACCACAGGCCTGCCAGGAAGCAGGGGCACCACAGGTCTAGCAAGTATACACGACAGGCCTGTCAGGGGCACAACGGGCCTGTTGGGCCCATGAGCACCCCTAGGGGCAGGGGCACCACAGTCCTTCCAGGGGCACCGCAGGCCTGTGAGGGGCACCAGCGGCCTCGCAGGGGCACCAGTCAACACAGGCCTGCCAGGGGCACCACAGACCTGCCAGGGGCACCAGAGGCCTGCCAGGAGCACCACCGACCTCGCAGGGGTAACTTGGGCCTGTCAGGGCCCAGGGGTACCACGGGCCTGTCGAGAGGCACTTCAGGCTTTTCAGGGGCACCATAGTCCTCTCCGGGCGCAGGGGTAGCAGGGGCACCAGAGGCCTGCCAGGGGCACTGCAGGCCTAGCAAGGGCACCACTGGTCTATCAGGGGCACCACGAGCCTGTCATAGCCAGGCATCTCAGGCTTGTCAAGGCCCAGGGGCACCACAGGTCTGTGAGGGGCACCAGCGACCTAGCAGGGGCACCAGTCAACACAGGTTTGCCAGGGCGCCACAGACCTGCCAGGGGCACCACAGACCTGCCAGGGGCACCAGAGGTCTTCCAGGGGCACCACCGGCCTCGCAGGGGCACCTTGGGCCTGTCAGGGGCACCACGGGCCTGCCGAGGGGCACTTCAGACTTTTCAGGGGCACCAGTCCTCTCCGGGCGCAGGGGTACCAGCGGCCTAGCAAGAGCACCAGAGGCCTGCCAGGGGCACCAGCGGCCTAGCAAGGGCACCAGAGGCCTGCCAGGGGCACCACAGGCCTAACAAGGGCACCACGGGCCTGTCAGGGGCACCTCAGGCTTGTCAGGGCCCAGGGACACCACAGTCCTTCCAAGGGCACCGCAAGCCTGTCAGGGGCACCAGAGGCCTGCCAGGGGCACCACAGGCCTAGCAAGGGCACCACTGTCCTGTCAGGGGCACCTCAGGCTTGTCAGGGCCCAGGGGCACCACAGTCCTTCCAGGGGCATTACAAGCCTGTCAGGGGCACCAGAGGCCTAGCAAGGGCACCACAGGCCTGCCACGGACACCACAGGCCTGCCAGGGGCACCACCGGCCTTGCAGGGGCGCCTCAGGCCTGTCAGGGGCACCATGTGCCTGCCGGGGACGCTTCAGGCTTGTCAGGGGCGTTACAGTCCTGTCAGGGCCCAGGGGCACCAGGCCCGTGGTGTCCCTGCTAGGCCTGTGATGCCCCTGGCGGTCCTGTGGTGCCCCTGTCAGGACTGTGATACCCCTGATAGGCCGGTGGTGCCCCTGGCAGGTCTTTGGGCCCCCGGGCCTCAAGGGGGGGGGGGCCATGACCCATGTGACCCCCCCCCCTGGATCCGCCACTGTAAAACACTATTCTTTAGAATTGTGTTTTTCTATTGAAAAACAAATCTGAGTTCCCTGACAATTTGGCATATTCAAGCACTCAGTGTTGATTAGAGTAGGTATCTTCAGAAACTTCAGCTATTATGTTAATCAGTTTTATGTGGTCATCTGGGCGCACAGTATGTGGTTGATGCATGTCGTCGTTCCATCCACATTAATTTAGGATCCCTGTTTAGCTGGTTATTTGTTTGCAAATCTAGGCATACATGGCTAGTTTTATGCTGCATATTGCTACGAATAAAAATAATATACGATCTTCCCTCGATAGTTGCTGGCAAGATACGAAGCTGCGAAGCGCATTTGACAGCAGTGTTGCTTTGATTGATTACGTGATGTGCATCCGCGAGTTCATTCTCACAGTTAATTTCGATCAACTCGCCGATTCTCATGATATACCGCTGTTGGCCAGAGGCGGATCCAGCTCAGAGTTTTTTTTTTTTGGGGGGGGGCAAACCATAGCAATTTATCGATTCTTTCCATGCCTCATCCATAGGCGTAATGTTAAAATTATGCCGTTTGGAGGGGGGGGGCAAATGCCCATTTTGCCCCCCCCCCTGGATCCACCACTGCTGTTCGCACCAGTTAAAGAACAGAAATCAGACTGGTTTCAGCTGCAGGTAAATCAGTAAGTTCCCCATTGGCGGACCATGCACTGAACCGCTCCGCTCTCACCAGCAGCTATATATGTGAATCCGGGTGGATATGGAGCTTCATTTCACGTTAGAATGGATCGTTTGGTTGTAGAGAAATCGGGATTGAACGAAAATGAAGAGATCGCTTCCTTCTCATTCATTGTATTGACTGGGTTGAAACTTGAAAACGGCATGAAGAGATAGGTACTAAAATGAAGGCCAGTCTGTGGATGACGCCGACGGACGACTGTAGACTGATGAGTGATGTCAATGTCGGATGTAGAACTACCATTGACCTCAGTGACCGTATAAGCTGGAGGGTGCGAATTGCGAATTGTGCAGGCTCATCAGCGCCCAAAATGTACCGAAGTCGTAACTTCTACAAAAGGACATCTTGGTAAATATCGTTCTTTTCCTCGACTGCTAGCCGTTTGTAAGCCTGTTCAGAAAAGAATTATGGACGAGTGATTAGAAGCCGAGAAAAGAGACAAAGGACACTCAATATGGTTACTGTCGTTTCTCGGCACAGCTGCCGTTGTGTTTAAATCTCGAATCCTCGCGGTGGTGGGTGGTCCCGTATCGAGGCTGGCCACTTTCTGTCAGGAGCCCAGCAGTCTGTCGCGCTCCGAGCCGATCTTATCGTGTCGGCACGTGTCTCTCTCGGTGTGACAAGACGTCTTGTCGGTGAGATTTGTATGGGAACGGCCACCTGGGCTGGCAGGCGGTCTGTCTTGGGCTGTCCCACGTCCGGCCGATGGGAGTTCAGGCCAGGGAGCTTCGTACTGAACGCGGCGTGACGTGTTATGTGATATTGCAATGGCGACGGAATAAGATGACTTGGTGGTTACTTACCTACAATAAAATAAACGTGATATTATACAGGGACACGTACATATATAAACGCATAAAAACTTTTCAATTAAATGCACATGGGTATCGAATAAAATGTCTGATTTATGACCTTTCAGCTCTTTTAAGTGGCTTAGCAACAATCGGCACGAATTTGAGGATATGCGACCATATTTTTACCTAATAAAAACGTTGAAAAGCTTCATGTGACGTGTCTCATATTCACGAGAATTGAATAAGCTGGTTTCATGACAATGCTTGCTGAATCTTGTAATTCAAATTCATACCAGCAATGCAATCCACCGGTCCAATCGAGCCTGCACTAGTTTGTAGCCCTGCCGAATCTTTTCCAGCGTGCCGCCGCTAACCTATACACCATCCTCTATCGCCTCTGCGCTCCCCGATGAGATTTCCATTTTCCGACCGTCCAATCTGAGCTGTCTCATCGGGAGGAATTTACCGTCCAAGTTGGCACCACACCAGCAGACTGTCTCCAAACACCTTATCATAAATCATACCGGCGAGCGCTCCGGGGTTTGAGCTCAAAGTTTTCGGCTCGGTATTGCTTCCTTTGTCTGCGCTTGTTCACCAGGACGTCCAGCCGTTTTGTCGCAGAGTGCATGGTGATTCGTCCGTGGCGGCACGATGATTTAATTCAGCCTCTGTTCGCCGGATGTTTTGAACATACCAGATCGAATGTCGTACGCCGCGAGTGGTCACTGACGGGTGTGCGGGGGCGTTTTCGGCCATTCACGGGCCCCCGCTACGTGCCGTCGGCCGGTGCCGAGACCCGTGCTGCTGTGGTAACGCTATTGTTTCTGTGCACTCTGCGTTTGTTCTGTACCGGGAACAGGTGGGCAGAGCGAACACTCTGCGAACGAGAGCACGTGCCAGAGGGGAGAGAAGGAAGGACGGACACGTGGAATGTGTGATGGGGAATAACTATGAGCAAGACCGCACTTTGAAGAGAGAGGCTCATTGCCGTTCACGAAATTGAATGCTGATAAACACGTGGCGTGAGAGGAAGGCGGAACGCCAAAATTACATTTTTTTACATGTGTCATAAATATTGCAAAGGAGTTGTGTGTATACTGTATAGCTCTGCTTACATTTTTCTTTTTTAATCTAAAAGCGAAGTTACAGAAGAAAAAGCGAAGTGGCGCGTCCTTGTCCGTAAATGCCAGTTAAAGGTAGTGTGCCACCTTTGAAAGATTTCCCGTTTTATTTTTCCTAGGATAAGCAACTTCTGTTTTTACCTAATATCGCAAAAAAAATCAAAAATGGGCCTGGAATAGTGCTTTTTTTGCCTAAAAGTTTATCGGTTTTTCGATATGTATAACAACTGTAGTGGGCTGACCTGCAAACAGGCGTCGGCAACAATCGCGAATGCGGCGCACATGTGACAATAAGCAAAGGTCATTATAGAGTTACGACGTACGGGAATGAGTTATCAGCTGTCTAATTGTAGACAACACAATGTCGAACTTAAACTGTAAGCCTGTATTGGTATTGTTTCCTTAATTTGGCTGTCGAACATTAATTTATGGTTTGAAATATTATTTTATGTAAAATAATTGACATGAAAAAGCCGTCTCTTAAGTTATGACCTCATTTCACCACACGCAAGTGGCAGAAATGATAATAATCAGCTGAAGCATTTTTCTTGGCCGAAGTCAGAGCGCGCGGCCCGACGCACCACCACCGCACCACAAAGTATGAGCAGAAGCCGCGCCCAAAGCCAGGGCCCCGGTAACGTGAGGTAGCCGAGTCGGGACAGCGTGCGCTGACCCAAGCCGGGGCCGCAGCTTTGGGCGCGGTCTACCGCATCCCCGCGGGCAGCCCCGGGCTATCACATGACACCGGAAGGACGCGCGGCCCCGGCTTGGGTCAGCGCACGCTGCCCCGACTCGGCTACCTCACGTTACCGGGGCCCTGGCTTTGGGCGCGGTCTACCGCACCACCTAACAGGCGTGTTCGAAACCGCAGGAGATGCTGATGAACGGGTTTATCGAAACTTGATTGGATGAGCCTATCGGTAATAGCGATTTCAGTGTGTGCATTTATTGTTCATAGTGGTGTGAAATGTGGCTGGGGTACGACCGACAACTCGTCGGGGCGAATTTCGCACTGGGGTACTCAAAATTTGAAGAATTTAAGACGTTTCCATGAGTTTTGAAGGTATGGATAAGTTCTAAAAATCCGGTTCTCCTTACCTGGGCCATTAACTCCATACGGTCCAGGAAAGCTGGCACACTACCTTTAATGGTAACGCCGCATCCTTGCTCAAACGCGTATCCGCGGTTGGCCTCTAGAGCCACGCCGGCCGGCACTGTCGAGCGGTGACCCGACCTGACCTCGCCGGAGGGTTCGTGACGTCACCAGCGGGCCGCCGTGAGCGGGACGGCTGAGGTCCACTCAACGCGGCCCGGGCGAGTGAAGCGGACCAGCAGCGGTCGCTGCTGTGCACGTTTTCCTCCACCCACCCCTCCAACCATCTGCGTTGGTTTTACTTACCTTCATTTCCTTACCTCGTCGACCGTCTCCTCTCTCTTAACGATCGCCTGGAAGGTGAATAGGATATAAGGGAGAGAGAGACGGCCGGACGATAAACAGCCAACACATGGGTATGGAGCTACGATGCCGCGAAGCGTTACGGGATTAACTAAAGATAACGCCAGTTATCATCCTCCAGAAGGGTGCGACGCGAAGGCCCCGCCCCCTCCCCCGTTCCAATGAAGCACGTCATGACATCAGGGGACAAACTACCCTTTTATCCACATCCGGGGCGAAAGTTGCGACCGCTGCACTGACTGGCATTGTTCAGTGGCAGCATAGTCGCGGGGATTCCTTGGGGATTCCTATGGGTGGTGTCTGTCTCTCCACTCTGCCCCGGCTTCTGTATCCCTTCTGAGTTACACATATCGGTGGGCCACAGCGGATGACGGCTGTTGACGGCTGTTGACAGTGAATGGCGGCTGTTTTCTCAGGGAACCCCGCAGGAGGTTGACGGGTCAGTAGGTACTGGAGACGCCCTCCGTGAACCATAAGGGGCGCTCGGGAAGCACAATCGGACATGCAATCAAACTGACTGAAACATCAAGACGAGTGAAACTCAAGAGGCACCTTTCCGTGTTTCTGTCCTCAGGATACAGAAATCCTTCTCCTCCACGCCGCAACCCCCTTCCGGGCTGGACAGGCAACTTTATCTCATGCGGGCTGCTCCCTTGGAGCGGCACCGCTGCTCCCGAGGGAGCGCACCCCGTAGCCGGGTGCAGTGAGTGCCTTGGGGCTGGGTGGCCTGTCCTCTGGACGGGCTCAGCCCCGGCGACTCACTAGGGTGCCTGCCCAGACCAATGTCTCCCCCCTATATCCTGTCATCCTCCCGGCTCTGAAATGGTCCCATTGGACCGAAAGGGCCTAACCCAATAAAACAAAACAAACAAACAAACTCAAGAGGAGCATTGGTGGAGGAGTATGGTAAAAATGGATGCGTGCAGCCCATTGAAGTTGAATTATACAGACATATAAGTGAAGATTGCGAACTCAGGCATGCATTACTCCTCCCTCTGTTGTACAGTATGTCAATCACATCACCATTAAACGTCACACAGACAAGGAACATATATCGGTTTGTAGCATTACAAGTTGACATTGAAGATGACACGTTGATAAAATGCACACTGAGAGGAGGATTTATCCTTTAATGGTGCACTTTGCCTTATTGCTCAAGTTGCGCTATTGCTTGCAAGGGTGGGCCAGTTAAATCGCCATAATCCAGTTGGGTTGGACGTCAGAGTCCATTTATGTGTGGATAATCCGACACGACTGCCAACTACAGTCGTATGACGCTTGTGAAATAGCGCGGCTATGCGATATTTATCTCGGGTAAAATCGAACATATCAGTTGAGCGCTAGCCTGTCAATGTTAACGGTCGATGTTGTAGGAAAAATTACCCGAAGGACAGATATCTATCGACTTCAAGCTTATTGATTACCGGCTTACGGCTGGCAAAATCGTTACTTGGCGTACCTACTTCTTTCAGAAAAGCAGTTTCGGATGCTGCGGGTTAGGATAGGACATGTCTGAAGGTTTCCTCTAATTGATTAAACTCTAGCATGGCTCTAGCCTCCTGGGATTTTCCCTGTTGTTTTCTTTTTTTACTGTTGGGAATTGCCTGGCAAATTTTTTCTTAGCGCCGGATGCTGCAATGAACTAATGGCGTCCTTCAATCTCCCCTGGATTTGACAGTGATTTACCTGAAGGCTAGATATGAGCATTGAGCATGCATCACTATTCGCCTGGTTATTTGATGCTATGGTGGCACTGGTCTGAGTTCTGACGTTGCAATGCATGCACACATGGCTCCATGGCGAAGGGATAGGCAGGATAGCCACTGTGTAAGCCCAGAAGATAAACACCATAAAGAGTCCGCTTGTCAGGACAATGGGCTATGGCGCGATTCCATGTGAGCTTCACGTTGGATTAGTCGCATGCATGAGCTAAGTCACTAACGGCGAGTGAGACTGAAGATGGATGGCGAGTGACGAGTGACGAATTGCGATGTTTATTTTTCGAAACTATTTTGCAGCTGGCTTTTTAGCAACATCTAAGGGCCATGCATCATCAGTCAAAGATATAAAATTGGGCCTCGTTATAATACATGTTCAAGACTACTATCTTCAGATATGAGGCACCCTTTTTCACACAAATATTGTCCCATACAGTTTGAGGAAGTCTTAAAATTTCATGAGTCTGGCTGACCAGCTTTTTTATATCAACGAATACAAGTGAAGAGGTGGGCGGGTTTTACGCCTCTTTCCCTTCTTACATTACTATATATAAGAGGGTTAGCATTTTCCGTACATGTACGAATTTTAAGGTGAATGAGGATGTGAAGATCATAAAAATGCAAACAAAGTGAGGGAGAGAACAAGCAAATTACACAAATAAAATAGAGAAAGATAGAGGAGTAGGAGAGAGACTCGCTCGTGCTTCTTAGCGAGCGTTTAACGCTCATGCATCGGCCATCGCTAACCTGACCTGTAAATACTAAATCCACACCTCAATTATTTAGTGTTCTCAGCTCTTCGCCTGAAAAAGATTGGTGCTTTTGCAGCCACTTCGCTAGAAATATTGCCGTCAGTCGAGTCCCGACCACGGGCGTATAAATAAACTGGACTGACGATCCCAATGAACCTCCTATGGAAGATAGTGAAGCCGACAAGGCGCCATTTTACGTTGCCAAAAACCCGTGCTCTGAAAGGTCATCGAACTATTACAATTGGAATTGCGTCTAAACGGATGATCGGATCGAGATGCTGGTGGTACCGTTCGATGGGTAATGCTTTGAGGCAGGTGATGATGCATGTCACAGGTCATTCGGTGTCACGTGGCGCGTGCCACGTGCCGACAAAGTCGGGAAGGGCAAAAACCTTTAAGCGACGCTCCAAATTAAACGGTGCGCGGCACAGGTGCCAAATTCACCGGGTCACATGTCCCGGTGTTTGACCATTAACATATGGTATGCTCGGCAGCAGGGGGTGCGGAATGCACGCGCCAGGGGCGAAAAACATGTTTTGAGGATGCATCCTCCGATTCCGGAAAACCTTGACCTAGGCACACCAAATTTGGCACACTGACACTACTGGACGAGCGCTTTAAGGCGCTGTGCAAATAGATGTGCTGGGGTACACGGTGCACGTGCTGTGCACGTGCAAACCTTTTGATGTTGCACTCTGTGTCACATATACGGGCAGAGCGGGTAGCGCTAGCAAGCTCAAAGTGCCAAATTTACACAGGCCACCCAGAATGCATTCCAGCATAGCTATTGAGCATATCTATCTCCTGGTGGACCCCAAAGGTGCGCTCTGCAGTCTGCACGTGCAAAAAATTATCCGCGCCGGGTGGTGGGGATGCTTGGACACCCCATGTATGTTTATGTAAATATCTCGAAAACGGCGTTGTGGAGCGCCGCCGTTTTTAGTACACCCTTTCATGAATCTTTTTCACACATGCTGCATAACTTTCAGACCCCAGTCACTCAAGGTTAGGTCCTCCCCGTTCCGCCACCTATGGTCCATGATGACGACAACAACAACGTTCATCGGTCCCCCTGGTCGGCTCACCATTTAGGTGCTGATCCATTTGAAAATGGGAGATGATATCACTTTTGCCTACTCCAGTAGGTAGTACCCATCACCCTCACGTGAGGCAAAGGACACAAAACATAGACGAGCGGTGTCCCCTGAAGTTCGTTATGTGCTGGTAATAGCTTGGAAGTACCACGGTTTGATAAACAAATCACCAATTATCTCAAAGCAAGAATTGAGAGTAGCCGCAGATTGTTTGATACGGTCTTTAAAACGGCAAACCATTTGTTTTGTCAAATTCGGGCTCCAAAACCTTTAGCTACCCAGCAACGCAAATTTACGCTACCATCGCCCGGTAGCGCAGCATAGGCATCTTCGTTTGCACGTTTGCGCCTGTAGTGATACTGTACCGCAATAACCATTATCTTCATCTTTCACCCATAGATGGCAGTAGCAGAGCGCCTGTATCTATGCTGTGCCGCAGTGCTTTTACAATACGAACGGAGCATTGAGCAAGCGCGGTGTAATACGATTATGTGGTGGCCTGGACCGGTGACCGCGGCCAAGAAGAAATGCTTCTAACTTGACTGAGTAGCGGTAAATCAGCATCTGATATTAAGTTATTATTACGAGACCATGTTTGGCCGGAATAGTGATTCGGCGTACGTCGGCGCGCACTAGCCGCGCGTTTGCTGTCTTTTCTTGGTTTCAAGCGTTCAAACATGTGATATGATGTTGGTCACATACGATATGGTGGGTGTCAAGGTCACGTGAAAATTAGGTCTGAATGACCTTGGTTCACCTTTTCGAGTTTTACATGTTTCTAGGACAGTTTTTGGAGCTGATTTCAAATTTAGCATTCAGTTTAACAACATTTAAGAAGTTATAGTTTTAGTGCCTTCGTAACATGTTACGACGCCATCAGTGGTGGTTGACACCTACTATGGATAAGCTACTTTACTATGGATAATTGATACTTTACTATGGATAAGATACTTTACGTATACCTATATGGTGCTCTTAGTAATCGCCGCCAAAGTTTTAGACCGATTGTTCAGTCTGTGTAGCTATGACAGGCATTATAACTTTTCCTAAGGTAAGGCCACTTGGACGTAACCTGGTGACCAAACCTTGAGTGCCTGGGTCTGAAAGTTATGCAGCATGTGTGAAAAAGGCATGAAAGGGTGTGCTAAAAACGGCGGCGCTCCACAACGCCGTTTTCGAGATATTTACATAAACCTACATGGGGTGTCCAAGTATCCCCACCGCCCGGCGCGGATAATTTTTTGCACGTGCAGAGCGCACCTTTGGGGTCCACCAGGAGATAGATATGCTCAATAACTATGCTGGAATGCATTCTGGATGGCCTGTGTAAATTTGGCACTTTGAGATGGCCAGCGCTACCCGCCCTACCCGCATGTGTGACACAGAGTGCAACATCAAAAGGTTTGCACGTGCACAGCACGTGCACCGTGTACCCAAGCACGCCTATTTGTACAGCACCTTAAAGCGCGTGTCCAGTAGTGTCAGTGTGCCAAATTTGGTGTGCCTAGGTCAAGGTTTTCCGGAATCGGAGGATGCATCCTCAAAACATGTTTTTCGCCCCTGGCGCGTGCATTCCGCACCCCCTGCTGCCGAGCATACCATATGTTAATGGTCAAACATCGGGACATGTGACCTGTGAATTTGGCACCTGTGCCGCGCACCGTTTAATTTGGAGCGTCGCTTAAAGGATTTTGCCCTTCCCGACTTTGTCGGCACGTGGCACGCGCCACGTGACACCGAATGACCTGTGACATGCATCATCACCTGCCTCAAGGCATTACCCATCGAACGGTACCACCATCATCTCGATCCGATCATCTGTTTAGACGTAATTCCAATTGTAATGGTTCGATGACCTTTCAGAGCACGGTTTTTTGGCAACGTTAGATGGCGCCTAGTCGGCTTCACCTGAATGGAGGTGGTTGCGGGTCCAGTTTAATTATACGTCCGTGGTCCCGACGTATTTTTTCGCCATCTCTCTCAGGCCGAAAGCTATTGTGTTCCTCCACGAGGCATACGACATAACTCCCACACACAAGCCCGCGGTCGACAGGCGGGCAGTTAACCTAGACCCACGCTATAATCACGCTTTCATTAGAAATATGATTTCTGATTTGTGACGGAACAAATCTATCTAGCGCTCTCTTCAGATGGTATCGGTAATGACCGCCCCATACGTCGTAAACTGGTCATTCGCCACAATACGTCTTTTCTTGTCTTTTATGCGTGAGTCTCCGGCGTGGCCGTTTCCTCATTCTTCTCGCCACAATCTCGGCTCGCCGTCCACTAAGTGACGCTCCTACGCAGAGCAATCTGGACACACCATCTCGCACTGGGCCCACACGTCTGGAGCAGCGACGGGTCGCTCTGTCGACTAAGACAGTCACAAAAGGCGGCGGCTCGGCGGCTGGCGTGCCGCGCTGTGGCAGCTGCCATTCGGGGCGTAATCGCCGTCCCCGACTCGGCCGCCGCCACCAAAGAGCGATCATATCCACGTGCGGCGCCGGCAGTGACCATTATCGCTGTAAATGGCGCCCTCAGTGCGGACCCGGCCCACCCGGGGTGACGGCAGCCACCCACTTCCTCTCCCCTCCCGTCCGCGGGTCGCTGGCTGACCTCAGCAGAGCAGAGCGGGCTGCAGCAGCGCTGGACGGTTGGACGCCTCAGGACCAGCGCTGGCCGATCGGCGACCTGGGACGAGCGCTGGGTGCCCTAGGGGCAGCGCTGGGTGTCCTCGAACTAGCACTGGATGTTCATTGCTCATCGACCAATGGATCAGTGGCCCAGCGCTGGGCGCCTCTGACCAGCCCAGGGTCTCAACTCTCAGGCCTTCTGACCTGCGCTGGGCGCCGGCCAGCCGTGTCGATTGGCACAGGGAGGCGTTATTGAGACGTACGGCCGGCGCCGGCCCGTCGGCAGCGATGGGGACCGATGGGCGGCCGGCGGGCGGCGCTGATTGCGCGCCACGCTCGTTACGAGCGCGCGCGATTTAGCGCCGCCGGCCGCGCGGTAAAAACGCGCGCGCGCGGCGCGCGCCATTTGTCAAGGCCGTCGAGCGTAGTCGCCGCCGTGACGACGGAGCGATGTCGTCTGCAGAAGAAACCTTGCCGTGATGAATGAAATGAAGGAGAGCCGGCTATTATTCTCAGCGATAGAATGGGATTGAGGCATGACAACACAAACGAGGAATTTCTGGCTCGCGATGTCAGTTCTGTTTCTCTCCTTTGCCCTGTTCCTTTTTTCGATATGTTCTCGGTCTGATGGTGAGCGATGCATTGGTAATTCGCATCAAATCCATTGTTTGACCTTCGGGTTTGACTAGGTATAGGGCTATAGGCGCTGAAATGCGATCCCTGTTCGACAAATCATCGTCAGAATAGGAATGTTTCGCGTTTTTGCAGCGACAGTTGCTCCATCCACAGTTAAGTTCGATACACGTCATTGGTTCCTGCACCCATTTCACTGTCCTTTTGATTTCTAAACCTAATTAATGGTATGCTGCGCGACCGAGCCTCGAGCCGGCAATAACTACCTATGACACGTTGGTATTGTTTTGTAAGGAGCTACGACCTGAAACGATTACCTTGGGAATAAAATACTCGCGAATTATAATATTTTTATTTATTCTAAAGATGGTTAGCGGAGATTGTATGGCTTTGTAGGTTAGGTATAGACACTGCAGTTGTTGAAAATTGCCAGCTGACAGCGAAATCATTTGCCTTGCCAAAAGACATGAATATCTCGGCGGCATGTGACCTCTGAGATCACCGGTATCCTTCAATACACAAGAATGTGAGATAAACATCGAACTGTCATAACTAATCCGACGACAGTGTTCTATTTGTGCTGTCACTCAGTGGGGCTCTGAATTGCTTCAGAGAACTCGGGGCACGAGTTCTACACCTGCGTCACCCAGGGCATCAACATCAGCTTCTTGCTGATAGATCACATCAGCCCCGACTCGGGCTGTCACGACCCTCTCAAATCGCCCCGGGCTACGGACCCATGACCCAGTGATACTGGCCCCGCACCAACTCTGATACCTGGTATAGGGTCGCCTCGGGCGCCAACACCTACCGGGAACTGGAGCCGCGGGACCATGCACGATTATATCGAGCCAAAACGCTACACTGCCAGATACGTGATGCCATCATGATGAACGTTTCCAGGATACGAAGAGGACTGGCAGCCGCGAACTGAGATTAAGCCTGTTGACTGCTCAGCTTAGCTTAAGAACACAACTGCATGGAGACAGAGGGGAAATATTTTCAGCTCTTTTCATTAACACCGTGACAGTTGAAAAACAAAGTTTGCTCGTTTTTTAGCGCCGGAGGTCGTGGCCCGCGGACGGCTGGCGCCGAGACGAAATGCGATGCAAAGCGGGACGACAAACAGCGCCGGTCCGGAACAACAAAGGTGCGGAGACTGGGTGCTGACACCGCCGGCCGACACCGCTGTCCGCGCCCTTTGATCACGTGTCGATTTAATTTTGTTGTCGGCTGGAGCTTCTGAGTTTTTTTCTGGGCGGCGAGACCTGGCGCTCCGACCCCCGCGCGACACAATTCACGATCCTACGCCAAGTCGCACCTAGAGAAAATAAAAAGTAGCTCTCCGACGGTGCTCGTCACTGGAGTTTAATTACACAATGCCAATCACCATTTTATTCCCAGCTCCAAGTTACTAATTGAATAAAGACAGACGAACGCTCATTTAAATGACATGGACTTCCGAAGCTCGAATTATGACGCACATTGGCATTAACTAGTGCATTCAAAAAGCATACCCAACATGCAATACATTCATCTAACCACCTATCCATCATAAAAACAGCCCCATTCACTTTACCGATTTCACACCTGACGTTTATCAGTTTGCGCCGTATACCTACATGTGACAGACATACGCCACGCCAGTCTCCAAGGCACAAATGGCACTTTTTGTTCCACTATCAGCCCGCGCTAACACCGCACGCCGCCACGCTCCGCGAGAATCGGTATGGCGACACGGGCCGGTGTGGTCGCGATAGCGTGACCCCGTGTGACCTCTGGGCCGCTATCAGGAACGGACAGGTGTTACTCGTGGCGTCGGAGTAGACTAGGGTAGACGGGGCGACGACGAGCTAGTGAGAATCGAGGTAGGCTGAACGGGAGGAAATGTGAGCGCTTCAAGCTGTCAGTTTTCTTTGAAGCTGGTGGCATGTCAAGGAAACGGATACTGATTTGTCTAATTGATCTTGATGCCTGATTGAGATAAATTGACATGACCTTTTGAGTTTTGGGTGTCGTCACTGATATCAAAATTCAGAGATACCAATAAGTTGTACTTAAAATGTATACTGTTACCCTTACGAATTGGTGGAAGCTTCAAGGCGATCGTTCAGTCGGTGTAGCTATGGCGAGCACAGAGCAGTAACACCTTCGCTGAGGTTAGGTCACTTGACGTGACTTTGGTGACCTGACTTTGAAAGACCAAGTCTGGAAATTTCGTCACGCTTTGGTATGCAACGCATGGACACAGCGGAAAGTTGAGAAAACACGCAGGCTTTGTTGCCTCAAATCCAGCCGTGCTGTTAACCCGCGGCCTGGTGGGGGGGGGCTATTTTTTGCCCCCCCCTCCAGACTTTTCGATATATCTCCAGAACCGCTGCGCCGATCGTCACCAAACTTTCAGTACCCTCCCGGACATCAATTTTACACATTGTGACCAAAAATTTTTTCCAAAGGCTATGAAATGTTGGCCGGAAATGACGTCAGAGTGACGTCATGTTCTGCCGTTTTCGACCCAAAAAAGGGTTTCGCGGGAAGAGCTATCAGGCCTATAGCTTTGCAAATACAGAAAAATGATAAAGACATAAAAGCTGTAGATTGGACAGGGCTACAAAACTGCTATCTCAGATTTTTGAAATTTTTGGATTTTGACCCCCAAAAATAAAAAAATAGATTTTTTGGATATAATAATCGAAAAATCCAAAAAGTTTTTCGAATTTCGCAAAAACCGGAATATATGTGATAGTCCTTACCGCCTTCCATCCACATACCAAATTTGAGATTGATACCTCTTTTTTTGGCGAAGTTATAGCGAAAAAACTGTTCAAAATTGATGACGTCAAATTTTCAAACTCAATTTTTAGCAATTCTAGACCCCGTAGCGCAAAACAAAGACCACCATTAGACTCCCCGTGACGAGCTGCATCGAATCAATACCCATTTTATGCAAAACTGTCAACTTTAAAATTTGACCTTTTTGGCCTGACCTTGACCTGACCTTGACCTGAACTTCACCAGAAAGTGACCTAAGCCGTACCTGATAGTCTTATAACCACCACCATTGAGTTGGAAATGAAAAATTGGCCATAAAACATGTATCACACAACCTTAGTAAAGTTGGGCTCATGTGACCTGACCTGTGACCCTTGGGCACCTGACCTGTGACCTGACCTGGTACTGCCAGTGACCTCTAATAGCAAAATATCTACTAGGCAACTGACGCCCTACCGCTGATTCTCGACAAAATGCGTTTTCCTCGGTGTTACAGCGCATTCCCTAGAAGACCCAAAAACGGTGAAACATTTCATCTTTGACCTGACCTGTGACGTCATCGGTGACCCCGAGGTCAATGAAATTTGGTTTCCTTCGACAAATTTGACAGGCCTTTCGAACGCCGTTTGAATTTTGCGGATCCGTCCAGTAGTTTCGGAGATACGAGGGGGGGCAAAAAATAGCCCCCCCCCACCAGGTCGCGTTATAAACAGACCCCACCAGGGCGCGGGTTAAAATTAATAAAATTAATTGTCAACCGGATGGATGACAACTCGTTTCACAGTGATCCAGCTAAAATTCAGAGCAAATCAAAACCGGAAATGACCTCATCCGTCCACCGCAGTACTGTGAACGCAAGATGCGCTCACAGTCCATACATCTCCTCCGGCAACTGACTACCGACTGACGAATCCGCCTGCCGCCGCGGCCGGCAGCCGTCCGTGGCGGAGTTACAGCCGGTCTTTATCACCCTCCCAGCTGTCCAGTTCCACGGGCCAGGAACGGGGAGCGCTTCATTGCCACACCTCGTCAACACCTCATTGGGCACCTCATTTACCACCTTCGAGACTACCGGCTGCTCACAACCGGCCGGTACGAACGGGCAGTTTCCACATGGTTCAGAAGCTAAACGCGGTAACGGAAAGGCGTAAGCTAGGTGATTGCAAGTTCAGAACTGAACTTGCAATCAGTTACTTCTCTACTACTTCTCAATCAATCAACTACTTCTCTCCGTAAATGTAGAGAAGTAGTTGCAACTTTGCAACTACTTCTCTACATTTACGGTCAGAAAAAGAGACGGTTACCGCGAGTGAGCAGGCCACTGTCAGGTTTTAAATCGTTAGATAGATTCGAACCGAAATCCACGGTCACTCACGAGCAAGCGGTGAATTTTAGCGGCAGCTCGCCGTTCATTTATTGATGGGCAGACCAGCACAAAAAGACCGCAGTGCTGGGAGTGTTTCTCAACTAACTACGTCGGCATAAACTACGCTCAACAAACCGGCCACATAATAGCAGGGGCGGATCCAGAAAATCTCCAAGGGAGGGGCCATTAGAAACCAGGAGGCCCCCCCCCCATAATCCCACCTGTTGGAGGCCCCATCTTCCCACTTGTTGGCCCCCCCCCCCCCAAAAAAAACTGCGTCTATTGAGCTTATCTAGCTGTTCAGGCAACATCTCAACATCTGTGCAGGCTTGGAGGCCCTCTGTGCAGGTTAGGAGGCCCTGTAAAAGTGGTCATCTCTGTGAGTATAAGAGACCTCCAAGTTATGAAAAGCTTTACCAATCTTCTAACAAAGAAGTCTTCTCAGCTAGTCTTCTAAGAAATAACTAAGTGAGTAGGTTAAAAAAAAAACTCATCGGATTTCGGCCACTTTATTTTCAGGAGGCCCCCTTTTCAGCTTTTTAACTTTTTAACTTTTTATTTTATTTTTGAAAAAAATCGGCCAAGGGGGGGCCATGGCCCCCATGGCCCCCCCCCCCCCTTGTATCCGCGCCTGCATAATAGCAGTACCGCAGTCGCACACGGAACGCTCAATAATTTCCCAAAATTAGAACATCGATCTAACAACCAGCTAGGCGAACTCCTGTCCTCATGTTTAGCACCAAAAACGTCCACCGTAAAATCGTCCTACGTCCTCATAGATAGCCGCATATTGCTAGCCGCAACTTGTCCCGGTGTCAGCGGCCAGGGCTGGTATTTTACCCCAACGTCGCATTGTTTTATCGCCCTCGTCGCGACCCCTGGCGTTGTTTCATGATGTCACCGGGGCCATCCGGCCACCCCGTCGTGGTGCCCACATCCTGTTTGTTGCCGCCATCGACACAGGAAACTCTGTCACCCCCGGTGTGGAGGACATGGGGTCGACAGAGATAACCCCTCTTACGCGGTATGTGAGTCAGGGGTGCAAGTGTCTGATGCGTCAGGAGAGAACGACAGGGAATCAGGATTGTGTCTTCCATAAACAACAGACACATTTCCATGGGGACATGGGTGGAGAACCTACCCCGGCCACCCCGGCCGTGGCCGGGGTAACTTTCAGCCGACCCCGGCGCGGCCGGGGTAACTTTTTCCACTTTTGTAAATCCTAAAAGCTGTCTCCATACGAAAAAAACTGCCATCTATAAAAGTGTCTCTCATTATTCTTATCTACCTTGAAAAGTTCTTGAAAATTTACTTTATTTTCATTTTGGGCCTTTATGTTTTTAAGTCTTTTCATCGCGGAGCCCGACATGTTTCATCAAACAGAAGTAAATCATATTTACGGGCCGCTATCGTAAGATGGCACTGTAATAACATCACAAGACAGGACGAGGGTAATATCAGTGAGATAGAAGGACGAGCTGCTGGGGCTCAAGGCTCCCCCAACTTAACCCGCGCCAGGGTGGTGGCCTAATCGTAACACGTTGAGTCGAGAGGTGGGCTTTTCACACTCCTTCTAACTCGGCTACTGGGCTACGAGGCGAGAAGCGGAACGACGTTTGAAAGAGCGACAAACGTGACCAGAGAAATCTGGTCATGTTTTAGGCAAGCTCAATAATAAAATCACCATAGATCATCAACAGCCAAATTTCTCTGATTTTAGCGTTCTCCGACAACTTTTCTCACAGTTCATGAACATAGCGGAGCTTAAACACTGCAAACAAAACATTCGATTACTCGTTTAAGGCTCGGTCGCGAATAATATTTCAGGTGCGAGCTCAAATCAATAAGAGGGTCAAAACGGTCAAATTTGACATTTTGTTTTGTGTGGGAAGGTTGCAACTTCCACGGAATAAGCTTTGCAAAGGGCATGATGGCATTTTTAGCACGATCATCCAGCAAATTTGACCTGATGACCTGACCTAGCACTAGGTGACATGCATCCGAAATTTTAAGGCGTGTTGCAAAGTTGTTTTTATAATTACGAAATCTTCCGCACCTGCGTGCAGCAGTTTTCCCTAAAAACGTACGCAGACATCCATTATTCTATGCCACAGGTTTGTTGATAACCGTTGACAAATATTTGAGCATCATCGTCTTTCTGACTTTCGGTTGCCGGCCGGGGTAACTTTTTCAAACATTCTCCACCCGTGCATGGGGAGGCTCTAAGAGGGATGTGCACGGCTTCCGAACCAGAAGCAGCGGAAGCTGCGGTGAAGCGTGTGTGGTGTGGTCTGTTCGTGAATCAAACAACGCCAGATGGGGCCGCGGTATCGCGTGGGCCGGTCGCGATTGCACTGCGGTGGGGTCCGATGACACGTCAGTGGTCACCCGTGAGCGAGCGTCTGTTCGGGGTGTTCAGCTCTCCTGTCTCCACGGAGCGGGTTCGAGTGGGTTCGTTAGCGGGAAGACGCAAGGAACGACGGGAGTCGGAGGATATGAAACACACTGCTCACAGCTCGAGTTATATTCTCCGATATACAAGTCAGCTGTCGCACAGCAGTTATGATCATGCACAGCACGGCGCGGCGCAGTTACAAATGTGACGCACGCGACATATCTGGGACGATATCCTCCGTACGAGAAACAGTGTTTTCGAGCGGCCTTAGGCGCTAGCCCAATGGGATACAACTGACGATAGTGACAGCCTCTACGATCAAGGAACGACATATCGGCCAACCAAGAAAGTTTTGCCAGAGTATGCAGTGTTTATATCAAGATAACTGTAAAATAACTGTAATCTGGTAAGAATATGGTTATTTTTAACTTGATATTTGAAGGATGAAAACCCCGTATTGGCTGATATGTCGATACCACTGCGCCAAACTGTTCAGATTTACCGCGTTTCCACGCGACCACACAAAGCCTCCAATCCGCCGTGCGTTAGCCCCACACTGCCATACGCGCCCATTTAGAGTGTAGGACGTACGCGAAGAGCATAGCTCGGCTTCTGGGCAGTGGCCGACGATAGTCCAATATGTCGCCCAATAATGAGAAAACATAGAGTCGCCTGCGCGTTCAAACGCACTGCTTAACGCACCTGTGCAAATCTGGCAAGAAAGAGGCCCTTAGCGGGAGAGGTCATTTCGACAAGCTCTTGTGCACGGCAATTTCCATTGAGCACGTACAGAAGCTGTCAACAGCACACGCATAGCATTAGAAAGAGGATACAGTTCAACAATCAATAACAACATAAGGTAGTGAATAATTGAGCGATACAAAATAAACACACGATTTTGAGACGCATTGCATACAGAAGCATGTAAAGCAAATGACTATCTGCGCAGTACATAATTCAACTAACTCGGAACTTGCCACCAAGCATAGCGTGCGTAACCACCAGCCAGTATCAATAAATATATACGGATATCACATGCAGGATAGTTATCCAAACGCTAACATATATCCCATAAGCAGTCAACACACAGTTGACGCGCAAGCCTCACACACAGGAGTCGCGCATAGAGCTCTTACTGGACATTTGGCAATGCGTGGAACTCCAACCCATAAACGGAAAGCAGCCAACTAAACCAGCCACGAAAATCTTACGAGCTTCTTCGACATGCGTTTGGACACAGGAAGGAAGTAAATCATATGTAACGCCAACTGATTTTTCTGCTCTCGAAAACTGAGAACATCCTGACAGTCTTCAAGTTTGGCTGAATTAACCACAAACCCACTCCACCCGCCCACAAGAATAGCCTCCGCAGTACAGTCGGGTCATCCAGCGGCCACCACCGGAATGCAGCCGATTCCGCCACTCCCGGTGGGCATGACGTCACAGGAGCAAACTGGGCTCGGTCCCACACTCGGCAGACACCCCACCACAGCACGCGTTAGTCCAGTCACAAACCGAACGGGAAATACACCCAGAATCACGCTCTCCGCAGAAGAGACATGATTCGGCACATCAATCACTTCTCCAAACAAACGCAGATGGGCTTCTCGAATGTGGGTCCACCGCAGGGTTCCGTCCGTTCAGCTTCTTGCGATCGTGCGTAGCCACTACCTCTCCCGTGGTTTCAGCCGCATATGACGACCATCCGCTGTGTCAGCGGTGGACGCGCCTCGGCGAATTCCCCCACCCCGCTCGACGGTCTATTCCACGTTAGGGAGGGACGATCCACACATCACCGACCTGACTCAGCCCACAGAGCTCCCCCGTCCGCCCGGCTCACCACCACGGCCGGCCCCCGAGCGTAAGTCAGCGGCTGCTGTGCGTGGGAGAGCCTTCCACGGATCACCGCTCGGTAGGGAAGGCCGATCGAAATCACCAGCAGGGCGTAGCCACGAGTGCGTGTCATGGTTCAACGGAGACGTTAGAGAGTGATGTCATACACAGAGTGACGTCACCGGGAGTAGATCCATGCGTGTTCTCGGTGTGCGGTTTGTGCTGATGCAGTACTTCAGACAGAAAGAGGTCCAGTTGTGTGATACAATCGTCCACAAGTCGATGAGTTGGCGCAGAAATATCAAATAGCTCCTGTTTGCCACGCGCACTGGTACTCGATCCGGTAAATCCGGGCTCGTCAGCGATTTACAAGTCCTGGATTTCCAGCGATCGGTTCCACGTCAGTGTCTGAGGTCCCACGCAGTTCCTCTCACTGAGATACTGCGTCCAGGGCGGTGACCGGGCAGGGAGGTGTCTCTTGGCTGTGTAGGGCCACCCGGCGGTAGGGGCAAGCTCGAGGTCTATGTGGTCGCCTTGAGGGTGGCTATGCAGCCCCGCAGCGTCTCAACTTGTGCCTGGGGATATCCGGCGAGGTGAGATTCGTATTAGTTGGAGATGCCCTGACTGTGCTGATAACGGTAAAGGAGCGTACCTACATGTTTTGAGCAAGACTAGAAATTGCAAAGAATCGTAGTGTTCAAAAAGTCTCCGTGGAACTTTCATTTGTGGCGGACAATGAACATTGGCAGCTACAAGAAGAAAAGTTCGTCACAATTTGCATAAAAAATATGAGTTCAACAGTTGCACCAGTGATATGATTATTGCCTATGGAAACGTGTTGAGACAATTACTTCGTATACGATTGACGCATTTCAATGCGCTCCATTTTGTCACAACAAAAAATTGTTACACACCGAGACGCAAGCGGATTTCAGAGCAAAACGTCCATAAAAAAGCATTTGCGTAAGCCAAAGATAAAAAAGCCATCATTCTAACGAGGTTGGATGCGGGGTCCTGAAAACTGAAGTTGAAGTTGTTTCCTAACTGGATATTTCGGCCATAAGTCTGTGGTTGTAGGCACCTAATTTTGCTATTTTTGCTGCAAACGAAGTCGTTTCAGGTTTTCAACGAATAGCTGAGGGTAGGCGAAACAAATGGAACGCATTTAAATGTTCGTGGATCCATCGACCAAACCAATCCGCTTATTTTCCGAAGTCTGTAATTTATGTAGGTAATTAAGACAACCAATGTATGTGATATTTATACGGGTTGCTTCATCGGCCCGATCGGCCAAGCCCTTCTCAGAGTTTTCGCGTCGCCGCTTTGAAGCCTCAACAGATGGTTCTGTTGTGACACGATGGGATGGATGACACGAGAAATTATGTCTTGGCAGCATCACTAAGGGAGTCGCAAAATTAATCAATTACGGTTGAGACATATGGATGTCGTTACTTTACAGAATCACGTTTAACGTGACTTTCCTGAAGTCAATCTAGGAGAGACAGCACTGGGTTAGCCTGGGAGAAAAACAGCCCCATATAATATTTGCTCAACCCAAACTTTGTTTTTGAAGTTCACTGAGATTACCGGTTGCGATTTCAATACAAAGTTCAACGAACGATGAGCAACAAACAAATTAATAACGAAACACTACACTCAAGAAATTTTAGTGATTCATGCCGCTTTTTCAAAAGTTCCTGATTCTTTCACCAATGGATTCATGAAAAAAGATTGGCTTGTCACTGTTGCCGTTGAGTTACAATAACAAGCACTCATGTTTTTGTCAGCACGGAACTATGGAGAGCGGCGCAGAATTCCAAAGTTGTGTTTGCATACACTTTTACGCATAGATGACCGGTGATACTGCTCTAGTGATAGCGTTCCTTTATGTTGACTTACCTTTGCGTGCTTGATTTCCAGCTCCGAAAGTTCCACTAGGTGCTTCTTAAACGCCTTCACCCTCCGGACTTTGAAGCTTTTCAGCTCTGAAAGCAGACGCCTCCGTCAGTCGTGAAGGAGCTGTTGGCCAGCAAAGTGCGTAAATCAGCGACAACTCTGCGGAAACGGCTCCATCGCCAGCATCCATAACAGCTTTACGGCCGTGTACAAGAACATAAACCACTTCCGACATAATGTGATGACCATTCCGGTTAGCCTGCGAAATGGCGATAACACGCAATACCCACCATTTCACACAAAACACGGGTATCAATCATAAGACACGCCAGCCTGAGAACAATGTACAAAAGCCCTAGCTGTGCCCCCAACCCTGCACTACACCGCTCAGTGTTCGTTCACCCTGGGAAACATTGCTCAACATTCGCCAACAAACTTGACCGCTGCGGTGCCGGGTGCCTTTAAAACTTGCTGCAAACACGACTGCTCTGTGAAAAACAAATACTGCTAGGCAGGGCACGGTCGAGAACAAAGCCTCGCAAATAGCTCCATCGGGCCCGGCGGGAGGGGTCGCGGAGGTAAGTTTAGAGCGCCGCTAAGGGCGGACCAGTGTACCAATGAATCAAAGAGGGGCAGAGAGGGGGTGGGAGCGACTGACCACATAGAAACTGCGCGGTGGAAGACCCCGGAGCGTAATGTTGGCTCTCTGCAGGCCCGGGCACGGCCCGCCCGCCTCGTGTTTAAACATGTGTGTTAGCTTTTACAAGCACTCGTCTCTCACAAGCGTGCACGCCCAAAGACGCAATGTTGGCTCTCGGATGAAATACGCGCGTGCACTATCGGGCATTCTTCCTTCTCAGAGGTGGATGACCTACACGGCAGAGGGCTGAGCCTCCGTGCCGAAATATTTAGGTGTTCGTCAATTCGGGCACAGTTCTGTTTTGCCCCTCTCCAGGCCATTCCGCTTTAGGGCGGAGCTTCGGCATTGTCAGAGCGACCTAATCACTTCTCAGAGGCCTGTCAATGTCCGGTATCTGTCTCATTATCACACAGGAAACCCCGCCCCATTGTAAAATGAGTAAACACCCAGCCCAGTCTACCCAGCGCAACATAGTGATGACGGAAATTTTCCCGCACCGCACTGTAGTGGCGATTGTCCTTCCCTTAAAGTCCCTCTTCATCAACACAGTCTGAGTCCCACCGGTGGCTTCAGTCCCATCTACCGTCCCGAATCTACACTTTGCCCATCAAATATCAAGACAGCGATAACTTTGTTGACCTGTGATCGCATCCCGTCCCATCCTGGCATAGCCTCCTGTCACATCCACTTCCAACCACTGCCACTCTCCGTTCCCAAACCGTACCTTGTTTCGCCCTGGTGGAGATGTGCTCAAACTTCTCACACGCCTGCTGCTGGCCCATTTCAGCCTGCAAACCCAGACACAACACGTCAAAAGTTCGGTAATACAAGCCTCCGAGCAAGCTAGTACCATAAATCATCATAGCAAACGCTCACAATGAATATGTAACACGTGAAAAGTCGCTTACACTTATCCGTCAAACCAAGAAATACAAAGTAACAATCTAAATGCCATTGAAGGTGAAAAGGCTTTGAGCTTGCTGTGCGTTTCGGGAGGCCAACCGAATAACAATTTTCGCAAGAAGGCAGATTAAAATTTGCAAGCACTGACCGCCTGAAGCAGTACATAACCTGCTGCTAGGAGGAATAGTGATCTTGTGGTGCTTGGAGGGAGGGCATAGAACTATGTGGTGCCATGGATACACAGACAGATACAGAACGGGTGGCGACTGGGGTCAGGGAGGAGACAGTGGTCTCTCTGCCAGAGCAAATGCCGGGGGCGCCAGTTGCTGACAGGCTGCAGTGTTGAGGGCCCGGCCGGTCCCGGGGAAAACAATCTGACGAGCCGCCGCAGTCCGGGGGCGGCCTCTGTATGCACAGGTGACCGCCCGGCCGCCGGGCGCTGCCAAATGCCGCCAACGTCATCCCACAGCCACGCCGAGGCCATAGCGAAGAAACACGCCACTGTTTGGCATGGATCGGCCCCAGGTATTTCGTTCAACAATAACACAGCCAATGATTATGCTACGATTCGGACTAACATTCCAGCCTAATTCGGTTTCATCAGAACAATAATTCTCTCAAATGGACAGTTCAAATCACATTGTGACCGAGTTAAGTAAATATAATTCGTTATTCAACTTACGTCCACCACCTCCACAGCCTTGGCAAGCGACGGAAAACAGCCGGCAGCGTTAGCGAAAGAAGCGGCAACAAGACGTGATCATTGTAGTAAAGCAATAACGACGCATTTTATACACGGCACGAGGGACACACAGAAAACACCTGGCCTAAAACAAACGCCTTCATATCTATGTCAGCAGTTGCTCATCAATTCTATACCGACAGTTAGTGTTAAAAGCAAAGTTTGGCCCTCAATAACCCTAAAAGCTTTGCAAAAGCGAACTTAAGCATTTACGGACTAAGCGAAGTTACACAAGCCCCCTCTATAATAGCAAGCAGCTCCCACACGCCCCATGACACTCGACCTCCTCCCCATAGAAGCATCATACACATCCCAAGCCCTCTCCACGCCCCATGCATCACCCCAATACACCTTATCGCCCCTGTTCTATCAAAAACTCACCACCGGCACATCCTTGTTCTTGGCGCGCGCTTTCTCCAGCGCTTTGTTCGCCTGCTCGTAGTCGGCGAGGCAGCGCAGACGGCGGAACAGCAGGCTCTTGACGGCCGTGGCGTCGCGCTGGTAGTAACGCAGCAGGTCGGAGAGCTTCAGGTCCTCGTCAGAGGCCACACGGTTCTCGTTTTTCTGTGGAGAGTGAGGGGGAACATGGGTCAAACGTGGAGGCTAACTCATTACTCATGCACTCTCAGTTTGTTTGTTTGTTTTGTTGGGTTAGGCCCTTTCGGTCGACAAGACCATTGCAGAGCCGGAAGGATGATAGGAATTAGGGGGAGACATTGGTCTGGGCAGGCACCCTAGTGAGTCGCCGGGGCTGAGCCCGTCCGAAGACAGGCCACCCAGCCCCAAGGCACTCACTGCACCCGGCTACGGGGTGCGCTCCCTCGGGAGCAGCGGTGCCGCTCCAAGGGAGCAGCCCGCATGAGATAAAGTTGCCTGTCCAGCCCGGAAGGGGGTTGCGGTGTGGAGGAGAAGGATTTCAGTATCCTGAGGATAGAAGCACGGATAGGTGATGCACTCTCATGGGGCAAATGGGAGATAAGCTATAAGTGACTGGTTCAGTTAGTAAGAAATTGATGGGCTTTTCGATATAATGGAGAGAAGAAATGGACTTTCTCAGATGGCGCTAGACAAGATATCTTGGCTCGCTCCGCGTCGCTTTGGCAATCAAAGTATGAGGGAGAAAATTTGGGGTCGATTGGTGTTCGTCCCGTGTTAATCGGACGTCTAGAAGCTTAGATATTCACGAAAAACTTGTTGAACTTGTCAAAGTACCTGCCAGCTTGCTGTATCACCTGCTACTTGGTAATGTACTGAAAACTTGCTAATATACTGAAAACCAAAGTATTTGGTATTTACTTGCCTAAGTACCGCAAAGAACTTGTTCCTTTCCGACGTTTAAATCCGACGTTTTTAGACGACCAAGGTTGCGAATATGTTTGGTCTCAGTTCGTTTTGATTTGTTTCCAATAAATTATTTGCAATTTGAGTTATGCTTAATTCCAATTCGTAATTCGTTTCACCTACGACGTTTAAATCAGACGTTTTTAGACGACCAATGTTGCGAATATGTTTGGTCTCAGTTCGTTTTGATTTGTTTCCAATTAATTATTTGCAATTTGAGTTATGCTTAATTCCAATTCCTATTTCATTTCACCTACCTATCATTTCTTACGTGCTTTATGCGTCCTACCTCTTTAGCAATTACACATACGTTGAAAGAGCCGGTGGGTGGTTATAATGCAATACCCTGCACGGTGAACAGCTTGCGAGTTTTGCAGCGGTGCGATTGCTGGGGCTTATCGCTGACTGAAAAGGGTAAATACAGTAAATACAGATGGCTGTGTTGGATCCCTTTGCTTTTGCCCAACATTCAGCGTTGGAATTGTGGCTTTACCGTCCCTCTTATTAAAGTTATCTAACTTTTTGTAGCTTCGTCAGGTTAGACACGACGCGCGCGGCGGTATCCATCTGGCGGCCGCTGGCGGAACTACCGCGCACGGCCCGCTTGCCGCACGGGCCTGGCGGCCGCCAGTGGAACTACTGCGCAGGTGGCAGCACCTGCCCGTGGAGAAGCGGCTGGCAATCGGCCGCCCCACTCCCCACCCCGCCCCCACCCAGCTGGCCGCCAGACCGTGGGAACGACTCGGCTCGGCACTGCCGCACGCGCATTCAGCGGCGGCTTGTCGATTTTTCGAGTGTCGGCTGCCGATCTCCCGAGAGCCGGCCACCTGTCAGCCGCCGCTCGGCTCTGTGTTAAGCATATGGGGTATCTCACTTTTCCGAGATCTACGTCAAACTACGTATTTAAAACTACATATTCTACAGCCGAATCTTCAAACTGAGGGTACCTCACTCACAATCGCACGTGAATTCAGCCGCATTCCTGGTCAACGTCTAATGCTGAAGGGATATGTGTGTACGCAGATATCTCGCAGGCCCTAAGAGGAAAAGCTCGCTGCAAAAACTGAGCACTTCAAATAACCCGCAAACCCACGCAAATAGAATAGTTATACAAGATATCTTGGCTCGCTCCGCGTCGCTTTGGCCATAAAAAGATTCGGGAGAAAATTTGGGATCGAATGGTGTTTTTCCGGTGACGATCGGACGTCTAGAAGCTTCGATATTGGCGAAAAACTTGCTGAAGTTGCAAAAGTACTTGGTACTTGCTTGGTACTTGCCAAAGTACTCGGTACTTGCCAAAGTACTTGGTACTTGCTTGGTATTTCCATAAGTACTTGGTACTTGCTTGGTACTTGTAAAAGTACTTGGTACTTGCTTGGTACTTGCGAAAGTACTTGGTACTTGCACTCGCCCCCCCCGTTCCCCCGACTCTACTCCCACACCTACCCCTCGGGATAATTCCGGGTTCGTCGGGTAGGAAAACTTGCCACTCTACTCCCCCCCCCCCCCACAGAGCCATTTGGTATCGATCGGTGTTTATCCCGTGTCAATCGGTCGTCAATAAGCCGAGATATGCACGGCGAATTATTTCAATCGGCGTCGATCAGAATCTTCAGAACGGAGGGACCCACACTCATTTCTGGCCGTATCTCACTTTTCCGAGATGTACGTCAAACTACGTATTTAAAACTACATATTCTACAGCCGAATCTTCCAACTGGGGGTACCTCAGACCGTGGGAACGACTCGGCTCAGCACTGCCGCACGCGCATTCAGCGGCGGCTTGTCGATTTTTCGAGTGTCGGCTGCCGATCTCCCGAGAGCCGGCCACCTGTCAGCCGCCGCTCGGCTCTGTGTTAAGCATATGGGGACGGCGAATTTCTCCCGGAGGGAAGCACCTCGCTCACAAAAGCACGTGAATCAGCCGCATTCCTTGTTATCGTCTAATGCTGAAGAGATATGTGTGTACGCAGCTATCTCGCAAGCCCTAACAGGAAAAGCTCGCTGCAAAAACTGAGCGTTTCAAAAAACCCGAAATCCTACTCAAATGGATATTTAAACAAGATATCTTGGCTCGCTCCGCGTCGCTTTGGCCATAAAAAGATTCGGGAGAAAATTTGGGATCGAATGGTGTTTTTCCGGTGACGATCGGACGTCTAGAAACTTCGATATTGGCGAAAAACTTGCTGAACTTGCAAAAGTACTTGGTACTTGCTTGGTACTTGCCAAAGTACTCGGTACTTGCCAAAGTACTTGGTACTTGCTTGGTATTTGCATAAGTACTCGGTATTTGCCAAAGTACTTGGTACTTGCTTGGTATTTCCATAAGTACTTGGTACGTACTTGTAAAAGTACTTGGTACTTGCTTGGTACTTGCGAAAGTACTTGGTACTTGCACTCGCCCCCCCCCCCCCCGTTCCCCCGACTCTACTCCCACACCTACCCCCTCGGGATAATTCCGGGTTCGTCGGGTAGGAAAACTTGCCACTCTACTCCCCCCCCCCCCACAGAGCCATTTGGTATCGATCGGTGTTTATCCCGTGTCAATCGGTCGTCAATAAGCCGAGATATGCACGGCGAATTATTTCAATCGGCGTCGATCAGAATCTTCAGAACGGAGGGACCCACACTCATTTCTGGCCGTATCTCACTTTTCCGAGATGTACGTCAAACTACGTATTTAAAACTACGTATTCTACAGCCAAATCTTCAAACTGGGGGTACCTCAGACCGTGGGAACGACTCGGCTCAGCACTGCCGCACGCGCATTCAGCGGCGGCTTGTCGATTTTTCGAGTGTCGGCTGCCGATCTCCCGAGAGCCGGCCACCTGTCAGCCGCCGCTCGGCTCTGTGTTAAGCATATGGGGACGGCGAATTTCTCCCGCAGGGAAGCACCTCGCTCACAAAAGCACGTGAATCAGCCGCATTCCTGTGTGGCGCGCAATGCTGAAGAGATATGTGTGTACGCAGCTATCTCGCAGGCCCTAAGAGAAAAAGCTCGCTGCAAAAACTGAGCGTTTCAAAAAACCCGAAATCCTACTCAAATGAATATTTAAACAAGATATCTTGGCTCGCTCCGCGTCGCTTTGACCATAAAAAGATTCGGGAGAAAATTTGGGATCGAATGGTGTTTTTCCGGTGACGATCGGACGTCTAGAAGCTTCGATATTGGCGAAAAACTTGCTGAACTTGCAAAAGTACTTGGTACTTGCCAAAGTACTCGGTACTTGCCAAAGTACTTGGTACTTGCTTGGTATTTGCATAAGTACTCGGTATTTGCCAAAGTACTTGGTACTTGCTTGGTATTTGCATAAGTACTTGGTACTTGCTTGGTACTTGTAAAAGTACTTGGTACTTGCGAAAGTACTTGGTACTTGCTTGGTACTTGTACTCGCCCCCCCCCCCTTGTTCCCCCGACTCTACTCCCACCCCTACACCCTCGGGATAATTCCGGGTTCGTCGGGTAGAAAAACTTGCCACTCTATCCCCCCCCCCCAGAGCCATTTGGTATCGATCGGTGTTTGTCCCGTGTCAATCGGTCGTCAATAAGCCGAGATATGCACGGCGACTTATTTCAATCGGCGCCGATCATAATCTTCAGGACGGAGGTACATACCCACACTCATTTCTGGCCGTATCTCACTTTTCCGAGATCTACGTCAAACTACGTATTTAAAACTACAATTCTACAGCCGAATCTTCCAACTGGGGGTACCTCACTCACAATCGCACGTGATTCAGCCGCATTCCTGTGAGGCGCGCAATGTTGAAGAGATATGTGTGCACGCAGATATCTCGCAAGCCCTAAGAGAAAAAGCTCGCTGCAAAAACTGAGCGTTTCAAAAAACCCGAAATCCTACTCAAATGAATAATTAAACAAGATATCTTGGCTCGCTCCGCGTCGCTTTGGCCATAAAAAGATTCGGGAGAAAATTTGGGATCGAATGGTGTTTTTCCGGTGACGATCGGACGTCTAGAAGCTTCGATATTGGCGAAAAACTTGCTGAACTTGCAAAAGTACTTGGTACTTGCTTGGTACTTGCCAAAGTACTCGGTACTTGCCAAAGTACTTGGTACTTGCTTGGTATTTGCATAAGTACTCGGTATTTGCCAAAGTACTTGGTACTTGCTTGGTATTTCCATAAGTACTTGGTACTTGCTTGGTACTTGTAAAAGTACTTGGTACTTGCTTGGTACTTGCGAAAGTACTTGGTACTTGCACTCGACCCCCCCCCCCCCGTTCCCCCGACTCTACTCCCACACCTACCCCCTCGGGATAATTCCGGGTTCGTCGGGTAGGAAAACTTGCCACTCTACTCCCCCCCCCCCCCCACAGAGCCATTTGGTATCGATCGGTGTTGATCCCGTGTCAATCGGTCGTCAATAAGCCGAGATATGCACGGCGAATTATTTCAATCGGCGTCGATCAGAATCTTCAGAACGGAGGGACCCACACTCATTTCTGGCCGTATCTCACTTTTCCGAGATGTACGTCAAACTACGTATTTAAAACTACATATTCTACAGCCGAATCTTCCAACTGGGGGTACCTCAGACCGTGGGAACGACTCGGCTCAGCACTGCCGCACGCGCATTCAGCGGCGGCTTGTCGATTTTTCGAGTGTCGGCTGCCGATCTCCCGAGAGCCGGCCACCTGTCAGCCGCCGCTCGGCTCTGTGTTAAGCATATGGGGACGGCGAATTTCTCCCGGAGGGAAGCACCTCGCTCACAAAAGCACGTGAATCAGCCGCATTCCTTGTTATCGTCTAATGCTGAAGAGATATGTGTGTACGCAGCTATCTCGCAAGCCCTAAGAGAAAAAGCTCGCTGCAAAAACTCAGCGTTTCAAAAAACCCGAAATCCTACTCAAATGGATAATTAAACAAGATATCTTGGCTCGCTCCGCGTCGCTTTGGCCATAAAAAGATTCGGGAGAAAATTTGGGATCGAATGGTGTTTTTCCGGTGACGATCGGACGTCTAGAAGCTTCGATATTGGCGAAAAACTTGCTGAAGTTGCAAAAGTACTTGGTACTTGCTTGGTACTTGCCAAAGTACTCGGTACTTGCCAAAGTACTTGGTACTTGCTTGGTATTTCCATAAGTACTTGGTACTTGCTTGGTACTTGTAAAAGTACTTGGTACTTGCTTGGTACTTGCGAAAGTACTTGGTACTTGCACTCGCCCCCCCCGTTCCCCCGACTCTACTCCCACACCTACCCCTCGGGATAATTCCGGGTTCGTCGGGTAGGAAAACTTGCCACTCTACTCCCCCCCCCCCCCACAGAGCCATTTGGTATCGATCGGTGTTTATCCCGTGTCAATCGGTCGTCAATAAGCCGAGATATGCACGGCGAATTATTTCAATCGGCGTCGATCAGAATCTTCAGAACGGAGGGACCCACACTCATTTCTGGCCGTATCTCACTTTTCCGAGATGTACGTCAAACTACGTATTTAAAACTACATATTCTACAGCCGAATCTTCCAACTGGGGGTACCTCAGACCGTGGGAACGACTCGGCTCAGCACTGCCGCACGCGCATTCAGCGGCGGCTTGTCGATTTTTCGAGTGTCGGCTGCCGATCTCCCGAGAGCCGGCCACCTGTCAGCCGCCGCTCGGCTCTGTGTTAAGCATATGGGGACGGCGAATTTCTCCCGGAGGGAAGCACCTCGCTCACAAAAGCACGTGAATCAGCCGCATTCCTTGTTATCGTCTAATGCTGAAGAGATATGTGTGTACGCAGCTATCTCGCAAGCCCTAACAGGAAAAGCTCGCTGCAAAAACTGAGCGTTTCAAAAAACCCGAAATCCTACTCAAATGGATATTTAAACAAGATATCTTGGCTCGCTCCGCGTCGCTTTGGCCATAAAAAGATTCGGGAGAAAATTTGGGATCGAATGGTGTTGTTCCGGTGACGATCGGACGTCTAGAAGCTTCGATATTGGCGAAAAACTTGCTGAAGTTGCAAAAGTACTTGGTACTTGCTTGGTACTTGCCAAAGTACTCGGTACTTGCCAAAGTACTTGGTACTTGCTTGGTATTTCCATAAGTACTTGGTACTTGCTTGGTACTTGTAAAAGTACTTGGTACTTGCTTGGTACTTGCGAAAGTACTTGGTACTTGCACTCGCCCCCCCCGTTCCCCCGACTCTACTCCCACACCTACCCCTCGGGATAATTCCGGGTTCGTCGGGTAGGAAAACTTGCCACTCTACTCCCCCCCCCCCCCCACAGAGCCATTTGGTATCGATCGGTGTTTATCCCGTGTCAATCGGTCGTCAATAAGCCGAGATATGCACGGCGAATTATTTCAATCGGCGTCGATCAGAATCTTCAGAACGGAGGGACCCACACTCATTTCTGGCCGTATCTCACTTTTCCGAGATGTACGTCAAACTACGTATTTAAAACTACATATTCTACAGCCGAATCTTCCAACTGGGGGTACCTCAGACCGTGGGAACGACTCGGCTCAGCACTGCCGCACGCGCATTCAGCGGCGGCTTGTCGATTTTTCGAGTGTCGGCTGCCGATCTCCCGAGAGCCGGCCACCTGTCAGCCGCCGCTCGGCTCTGTGTTAAGCATATGGGGACGGCGAATTTCTCCCGGAGGGAAGCACCTCGCTCACAAAAGCACGTGAATCAGCCGCATTCCTTGTTATCGTCTAATGCTGAAGAGATATGTGTGTACGCAGCTATCTCGCAAGCCCTAAGAGAAAAAGCTCGCTGCAAAAACTCAGCGTTTCAAAAAACCCGAAATCCTACTCAAATGGATAATTAAACAAGATATCTTGGCTCGCTCCGCGTCGCTTTGGCCATAAAAAGATTCGGGAGAAAATTTGGGATCGAATGGTGTTTTTCCGGTGACGATCGGACGTCTAGAAGCTTCGATATTGGCGAAAAACTTGCTGAAGTTGCAAAAGTACTTGGTACTTGCTTGGTACTTGCCAAAGTACTCGGTACTTGCCAAAGTACTTGGTACTTGCTTGGTATTTCCATAAGTACTTGGTACTTGCTTGGTACTTGTAAAAGTACTTGGTACTTGCTTGGTACTTGCGAAAGTACTTGGTACTTGCACTCGCCCCCCCCGTTCCCCCGACTCTACTCCCACACCTACCCCTCGGGATAATTCCGGGTTCGTCGGGTAGGAAAACTTGCCACTCTACTCCCCCCCCCCCCCCCCACAGAGCCATTTGGTATCGATCGGTGTTTATCCCGTGTCAATCGGTCGTCAATAAGCCGAGATATGCACGGCGAATTATTTCAATCGGCGTCGATCAGAATCTTCAGAACGGAGGGACCCACACTCATTTCTGGCCGTATCTCACTTTTCCGAGATGTACGTCAAACTACGTATTTAAAACTACATATTCTACAGCCGAATCTTCCAACTGGGGGTACCTCAGACCGTGGGAACGACTCGGCTCAGCACTGCCGCACGCGCATTCAGCGGCGGCTTGTCGATTTTTCGAGTGTCGGCTGCCGATCTCCCGAGAGCCGGCCACCTGTCAGCCGCCGCTCGGCTCTGTGTTAAGCATATGGGGACGGCGAATTTCTCCCGGAGGGAAGCACCTCGCTCACAAAAGCACGTGAATCAGCCGCATTCCTGTGAGGCGCGCAATGTTGAAGAGATATGTGTGCACGCAGCTATCTCGCAAGCCCTAAGAGAAAAAGCTCGCTGCAAAAACTCAGCGTTTCAAAAAACCCGAAATCCTACTCAAATGAATAACTAAACAAGATATCTTGGCTCGCTCCGCGTCGCTTTGGCCATATAAAGATTCGGGAGAAAATTTGGGATCGAATGGTGTTTTTCCGGTGACGATCGGACGTCTAGAAGCTTCGATATTGGCGAAAAACTTGCTGAACTTGCAAAAGTACTTGGTACTTGCTTGGTACTTGCCAAAGTACTCGGTACTTGCCAAAGTACTTGGTACTTGCTTGGTATTTGCATAAGTACTCGGTATTTGCCAAAGTACTTGGTACTTGCTTGGTATTTCCATAAGTACTTGGTACTTGCTTGGTACTGCGAAAGTACTTGGTACTTGCACTCGCCCCCCGTTCCCCCGACTCTACTCCCACACCTACCCCCTCGGGATAATTCCGGGTTCGTCGGGTAGGAAAACTTGCCACTCTACTCCCCCCCCCCCCCCCACACACACACACAGAGCCATTTGGTATCGATCGGTGTTTATCCCGTGTCAATCGGTCGTCAATAAGCCGAGATATGCACGGCGAATTATTTCAATCGGCGTCGATCAGAATCTTCAGAACGGAGGGACCCACACTCATTTCTGGCCGTATCTCACTTTTCCGAGATTTACGTCAAACTACGTATTTAAAACTACATATTCTACAGCCGAATCTTCAAACTGGGGGTACCTCAGACCGTGGGAACGACTCGGCTCAGCACTGCCGCACGCGCATTCAGCGGCGGCTTGTCGATTTTTCGAGTGTCGGCTGCCGATCTCCCGAGAGCCGGCCACCTGTCAGCCGCCGCTCGGCTCTGTGTTAAGCATATGGGGACGGCGAATTTCTCCCGGAGGGAAGCACCTCGCTCACAAAAGCACGTGAATCAGCCGCATTCCTGTGAGGCGCGCAATGTTGAAGAGATATGTGTGCACGCAGCTATCTCGCAAGCCCTAAGAGAAAAAGCTCGCTGCAAAAACTCAACGTTTCAAAAAACCCGCAATCCTACTCAAATGAATAACTAAACAAGATATCTTGGCTCGCTCCGCGTCGCTTTGGCCATAAAAAGATTCGGGAGAAAATTTGGGATCGAATGGTGTTTTCCCGGTGACGATCGGACGTCTAGAAGCTTCGATATTGGCGAAAAACTTGCTGAACTTGCAAAAGTACTTGGTACTTGCTTGGTACTTGCCAAAGTATCGGTACTTGCCAAAGTACTTGGTACTTGTTTGGTATTTTCATAAGCACTCGGTATTTGCCAAAGTACTTGGTACTTGCTTGGTATTTGCATAAGTACTTGGTACTTGATTGGTACTTGTAAAAGTACTTTGTACTTGCTTGGTACTTGCGAAAGTGCTTGGTACTCGCAAATGTACTTGGTACTGCACTTTTGTATGTTTCGACTACCTGGTCTGTTTTGTATGTTTTGAACGTTGTATGTTACGACTTCCATGTATGCTTTGATAAGTGTACGCTGCGGTCTTGTATGCGCTAGACTGCGGTTGTACCGCTAGGTGGCAGCAGCCACCGGTCCGGCCGCCCCAACTGCGGTCCAGGTGGCAGCAGCTGCCGGCAGACTCGGCAGTTTTTCCCGTCGTCGGGCGGTCGGCGGCGAATCTCCGCAACGGAGGGACCGCCACCGAGTTTGTCACGTGAATCAGCCGCATTCCTGTGAGGCGCGCAATGTTGAAGAGTTATGTGTGCACGCAGCTATCTCGCAAGCCCTAAGAGAAAAAGCTCGCTGCAAAAACTCAGCGTTTCAAAAAACCCGAAATCCTACTCAAATGAATAACTAAATGAAGGATAGATCACCAGAGGTCAGGAAAGTCGCTCGACCGGCTACATTATATCCAAATTACAAACATTCCTGTAAAATTACCGTGGAATCAGTAACACCAAATAGAAGAAAAAAATATCAAACCCTACCTTGTTTGTTCGTTTATTGGAACTGCAGGGCGCGCCGACTTCGAAGGTCATTTTGCACACATGCCTAATTTTTCCCAACTTAACGCGCTCCATGCCCGCCAACTCACGCGGACTTTTTCGAAGATGTCAGAGACGACGTGCAGGAAACGGTCGAGCTCGCTGCACTCGAAGGTGCCCAGCTGCGTCAGGCCGCCAGACACCTTGATGTAGCTATCGGCCACGTCTGAAATCATGGACGCAAGGTTCAGTCAGGTCGCTGGATGACGATGCATAGCGCTATAGATATTCATCGGATTACGGTTTTATGTTTAATGCAGGGGATGCATTTTAAAGGGGGATATTCGGCGGGTCACTCGCGGTGCAGACAAAACGCCTAGCATTTCATGAGTTATTGACAAAGATATTCCGCAGGGTTCATGAATGAAATAAGCTGATGTAGCCCTTGATGAACCAATGAAATCCTGTCCCGTAGCTCAGTTGGTAGAGCACCGGACTCCCGGTAGTGAGAGCCCGGGTTCGAGACGCTCCGGCGCACGATATTTGAGACTCCTGACGGGGATGGTCTGCGGTTGGTGGGAGCAGCCGCAGCCAGTTGAAGTCAGTTGAGTGGGACAGACCGTATCCGGCTTTGAAGGGCACGCTAAACTTTGGCATCTAAATTCTCCCGTTACCAGGAATTGCGCGATCGGACGGTAGGGGTCGGGGTCTGCGCAACAAGCTCTGCTTAGCGTGGACTCCGGCTCTGTCAATCCGTCCATTCAAAACATTCGAGCTAAATTTACTTTTTTTTAAATGTAGAAATGAACGAAATTAAGGAGCATAGAACCAATGAATAAACTGACCGCTGACGAGCTCGACGAAATCAAACACCCCATATTTAGCATGTAAAACGATCTATGCATACTGGAAACACACTAAATGATATCAAACGAGAATCGGCCAGCAGGACAGGCTGAGAAGAGGCAGCGGGTAGCCGCCGTGACGGCCGACCGAACACTCACTCTTCCTGGCACGAGTCATACGGTCGGCGCGCTGGGTCGCCTCCTTGATGTGCTCGTGGAAGACGATGACGTAGCTCTTCTCGTGGTCAAAGAACTCATCGACGTCGCGCTGAGTGGCCTGCAGCAGCAGCTCGTCCGTGGTCTTGCTGAAGGACTTCATCAGACCCTCCAGACGCTCCTTGCGGTTACGGCCGCGCACCGACAACTAAACGAACACAGATGGAAGGAGATGTCAGAAGGACGTCGTAGACAGCTTATCATTTTATACGCTACGGCAATTCGAGAGCATATCACACAGTGTTCTAAAATTGGATATTGGTTGGGTGTGCCGATGAAGAAAAAAAAATCCTAGGATGAGAAAAAAGAAGGAAAATAACTGCAGTATTTTTGTAAAATGGTGTAATGCCAATTTTTATGCTAACTGATACACCAGGATTTCATGTCAGGATCTTGACAGGGTGTGGAACAAAAGGATGTGGGTGCATCAACTGTCAAGTGACAAGTGAACTGGCTGTTGGGAATACATGGAACTCTTTTCAGAGATGAAGTAAAGTCGGTCATTCATATTTTAGGGATGAAAATATTTTCCCTATTAGGTAAGATTTGCCATCAAAAAGGCTGAAAAATGAAACACTGTATCACAATCACTTATTTACATTATCCATGACCAAGACTTGTATCAGTATCTAACGTATTCAACCATAGGTATACGAGATGAAGCCGGAGTGCACCCGGCGGGTGCACTCCGGCGGGTGCACTCCGGCGGGTGCACTCGGCAAATAGCACCCGGCGGCGCTAGCATTCACATCATGCTGTTGTTTATTATGGCTACCAGCCGGACGGAAGCTTCGCAGAAAACTTCTGCCATATCATATATCGCTAATCGGCGAGCTGATTAAGAGGGCGTATGTTTACATCTGTGCCTGTGCTCGCGAGCCATATTTAGTATTTACTCCAACTACTATATATAACGGGCACCATGTGAGTAATGGAATCTCATGAATTCTATAAAAATCCAGGTGGAATAAATCCTTCCTTGCCTTATCATATTTCTTGCAATTGTAAATAAATCACTGCAAGGCGAAACTTTGAAAGCACTTAACATCTGGGGCATTCCACGATAGATCGACCAAAGCCGTACACCCTCATATTTTATTTTTTTGCTTAAAATTGGTCTAATGGGTTGTGATGGGCGGGGAAGCCAGCTGTGCCAAGGATTTTTTTCTTCGAACAACGGTTTCCGAGATATAGCCTCAGGCAATTCCTGGAGGTCACGCTGCAACCCTATGTTTGGCGGCTTATAACTCAGAAACTATTGGTTTTCTATGGTAAAAACTTTATATGGTTCAACTCGCAATCAACCAACAAACGTTTTGGCTATCTCGGATTTTCGATTTTTGAAAATTTTGATCACGTGACATCTTGACCTTTTTTTCGAAGAGTGATCTTGATATTTTCCCAACTGAAAGTCACAATTATGTCTGATGACGATTAAAGCCTTATCAATTGTCATTCATATGCGAAAATAAAAAAGTGGCTTTCGCCCTGCGTTGACCTCAGGTCAGGTCATTTTTATGACCTGTCCATTATTACGAGCGGGAGCGACGCGAGATCTCGAGAATAAGGCAAGATAGCGACAAGCGGTAAACGGTACAGGATTCACACGGATAAGGTCTACAATTTTTACGGAGGTCATTTTCAGGTCAGGTTAAAGATGACGTCACAGGGGTAAAAAGGAAGTCAAAATAGTTTTGGCTGTACCTTTTGATCTAATAAAGAAAGAGACGTGAAACAGGCATCATTGTGTTTGCTTTCGCCTAGCGCCAGTTCATTTTGAATTTCAATACCGATGACCTAAGATCAGGTCAATTTCTTGACCACCCCATTATAAGTCAATTGGGAAAAAAATCAGCTCCCTTGTTTTTACACTAAAACGCGTCGGAATTGCCTAATATACCATGAGTGACTTCATATACGACTAACTTTGACTACCTTGAGACCTTTTTTGCTCTTGGTCAATTGTGACGTTGCTCTTGGGTCATGTGACGTCATTAAAAGTCACCAAATGTTTTTTTGCTAATAACTCCTTACAGGTTTGAGATACAGCCGTGCGGATAAGCTCATTGTGTTCAGCTCGTCAAGGCCCATCGAATGATATATATGGTGACCTTAAGGTCACGTGACCTAAGGTCAACTTTTGACCTTGACATTTCGAGGTCAACATACACATGTTTCGATGCGGATCGACGAGAGGATCACGATGGTGCTATTAATTTGTTCCTAGCTGGGATACTTTGAAAGTTATTCGAGAAAAACTTCATATATATGTAGTGCCGCCATTTAGACTTTCTTTTTACCCCTATGACGTCATCTTTGACCCGACCTGAAAATGACCTGAGTAAAAATTGTAGACCTTATCCATGTGTACTTTGTGCCGTTTACCACTTGTCGCTATCTTGCTTTGTTCTCGAGATCTCGCTGTCGCTCCCGCTCGTAATAATGGGAAGGTCATAAAAATGACCTGACCTGAGGTCAACGCAGGCCGAAAGCCACTTTTTTATTATCGCATATGAATGACAATTGATAAGGCTTTAATCGTCATCAGACAAAATTGCGACTTTCAGTTGGGATAATATCAAGGTCACTCTTCGAAAAAAAGGTCAAGACTCAAGATGTCACGTGATCAAAATTTTCAAAAATCGAAAATCCGAGATAGCCAAAACGTTTGTTGGTTGATTGCAAGTTGAACCATATAAAGTTTTCACCATAGAAAACCAATAGTTTCTGAGTTATAAGCCGCCAAACATAGGGTTGCAGTGTGACCTCCAGGAACTGCCCGAGGCTATATCTCGGAAACCGTTGTTCGAAGAAAAAAATCCTTGCCACAGCTGGGTTCCCCGCCCATCACAACCCATTAGACCAATTTTAAGCAAAAAATAAAATATGAGGGTGTAAATTTTATTTATTTTTGGTCGATCTATCGTCGAATGCCCCATCTGCTATAAAACAGGTGCGTGAAAAAATAAATATCCAGAATGTTCGCACCAAGGACGAATATTATAAGTAGGAACAACTGCATGCCATACCAGAAAGTGAGTTGAGTGTTGAAGGCTAGACGGTTCGAGAACTTACATCTTGGTCATACTCCAAGAAGACCTTGAAGTTGTGCTCATCCCTGAACACGTTGTGGTTCGCCAGCCGCGTCAAAAACGTCTCGTGCATGGCCACGGTCTTCTTGAAGGTAGCCAGGTACTCCCTGTTGGTTACATCATTACATGCTGAATTGGTGACAGGATCACATTAAAACATGGAGAAGTTCGAATCGTTAAATACATTCAAATTTTATTTCAAATTCAACTCCAGCCAGACCAGCAAATGTACGAATCAAATACAACAGATTGTGACTTATCTTGATTAACTAATAACTTTCTTGGCCTAAGTCATGGCTGTAGTGTGTATGAAAAATAACCCCCACCACCCTCACAGCCTCAGCCCTCTCGTTATCACACGCGCTTTTCTTCTGCATAAAGTCCACCCGACTCACTGTTCCAATTCCTGCTTCATCTTGTTGAACTCCTCCTTGGTCATGTTACCCTCGCCCTCGCCCAGTTTCTGCAGCTTCTCTCGGGAGGCGTCAAAGTCGGGACGGGGCGGCGCCGGGGGGATCTGGGCGCACGAGACGGGGCGAGTGTCAGCCGGCGAGCAGCGGCGGTGAGCAGAGTGTGTGTAAGAGGCGCGTGAGAGAACGAATACGAAGGAACGCCGTGACACGGCAAGGGGAATTAAAGCGGTTGCTCCAGCTATACCTCTGCGCTACAGTGTTAAAACATACAACTTAACATAAATAACGGTGACAAAGAGCAATTGGGTGAATGATTCAGCTCTCATGGAATTATGGAATATGGAATCAGCTGGGTATCACGCCAATCATTTGTAACCAGCAGCTATGCCGAGTCACGGGATCGTATATTACATATCTTTTAGACCTATGTATATGGGGCCGAGGACCGTTATACTCACGATGAAGCCCGAGTAGCGTTCGTTTTCCTCGAGGCTGTGGTGAAGCCATATGAACTCCTCATGTAGCCGCACTACAGAGAACTCCGGCTTGGCAAAACACGGCAGTGTCGTCTGAAAACGTATGACTCGTCACATCACAAGCGACTGTTTAATGTGGAGCTGTGGCACGCTGACCAGTACCTACCTAAGAAAATCCGTTGAAACAATGCATTTAATTAGTTACGCGATTTGAGGGCATTGCTCAGTGTCCCAAAATTTGTAGATGTGGGTGGGAAGCGACATCCAAATGGAAATCATTTCCACTCTCACCTCCAGTTTTCCAGCCCAATTTTCCACTCCCAATTCCACCGAGAAGGAGCAAATTGTAGATAGATTAATGTTTTTGATCATTTTCCCGCTCTTTTTGGGCCTTACCTGACCGACAATTTTTCACTCTCGTCCTTTTTTTGGTCAGCAATTTTCCCCTCTGACACCCAAGCAAAAATAAAATTTTGGGACACTGGCATTGCTGATGTCAAATTATATCCAAAATACATCCAGGCTCTGGTGGACCGGGAGAAAGAGAGGAGAAGCCAGAACTTAAGTCTTAAAAGTGAACGTTATGGCTTGCCCAGATAAGCAGTGATAAGAAGGGCCCACTGACCAAACGCTCAAACCGTAAGCCATTTCCATCGGAACCAAACCTTATCGCCGGCGATGAACTGACAATGACAATGAGCATTTGTCCTTTGAGAAATCCAACATTTTTCCTACAGCACAGCACCACACCACTGATGGGGACAACCGGCTGCGAAGCCCGATTTCTCATACCTATAAGTTACAATTCGAGAAACTCGTTCCCCGCAGAACAACAGCGGCCTCTAATCACCTCAGCGACCAGATTACAAGCCTTCCCTCACACGCACATACCACTCCAGTTCACAGTTCGACCTCCCATCGACAGTGCGGGGTGAAGTTCCAGCGCCTTCTGACTCTGACTCACCCTCGTGTGGACGGTGAACTTGACCTTGTCACGCTCGCTCAGGGCGTCAGAGATGTCGACCACCAGATCGGCGTCATTCAGGTCCACCGTCTCAGACCGAGTCTGCCACAGCAACGACACCAGTGTGTCAGTCAAAAGACGCAAATAAATAGCATGGAACGGGCAACAAGGGTGCTGATAGCAATTCATCTCAGAAATAAAGCCTATGTCAGTCTAGAAAATTACTGAGTTGTTTTAGACCTAAGCTTCAATGCAACTGTAACAATGATACAAGGTGTTGCCATCGCCCATCAGTATCATACCTCAATTCCATACAGAACTTTAATTACCCATACCATACATATTCCAACAGTTAAAAAATGTCATAAGAAGTTATAACTCTACCTTCAAAGGAACTTCCTTCATGCTGTCAGTCTCCTCATTCACAGTGTCTTCAAGCATTTTGGATGGATTAATTGCAACCACCAGAAGACCAAGAAGTGAAATCAGAAATAACTTTTAAAGTGCCTGGAACATATTCAGAGGTCAGACAATCAACAAAGTATTTTCAGTAGCTTGTGGTGTCATTAGTGGCTGAGACAACCATTTTGTAATGCAACTTGGTGGCAGGAAGTTAGGAGAATCATGTGGAAAATCACTTCAAGAACTTTGCTTCACTTACTCAAATTCCTATGTTATAAGCTGAAATAATTCCACCAAATCTACCATCTGGGTTGGGTCACATTTCCCATCTGTGATCCAATTAACTACAATGAAAACGCTAAGTTATGTCGGCCTATCCAACCACCATCTGAGCTTCACCTATCCCAATGCTCTTTCAACTAGCTTGAGCCAAGCTTGAGCTCAGTTGAAAGAGCATTGAACTCCTGGTGGTGAGAGCTTGGGCTCGGGTTGATCCGATGCTTAGCGTGTGAAACTTGGGGATTGTGAGCAGTTAGTGCCTAGTGAGCACAGCAAAAGCCACTTGAAGTCAGCTGAATAGGAAAGGCTTCATCTGGCTTTGAAGGGCACAGTTGACATTTAACATTGAACTGCATAATTTGTTGGACTCTAAGCCTGCTTTTGTGGAGATTTTCTGGCTGTTTGAATAGCTGGCACAGATTTTGAGATTGAGCCAGTGCACCTCATTGACCTGCAACTTGCAAGCCATACTTTGCAGTATGGGGGACTCAGAGTCAGGACGGGTGGGTTCACACGGTTGGGTTATTACATCATAGACACTGGTTAGTGATTTATGTTTTGAATGTAGAGTATGGTGACTGGTGAGTGAAGTTTTGGTTAGCCCAGGGCCCTGTTCGCTCGCCGTTTTTATATCAGCGTGCTGTCGGTTTTCCCCATATAAGGAAGCTATTGCTGGCGCGGCTTGGCCTCTCACTGGTCTAACGAATAGACCACTTGAATTCGACCAATGAGGAGCCAAGAAGCAGCAGCATGGTCGCAGCCTGCTGATAAATAAACGGGGTGCGAACAGAGCTGGTTAGGTCTTGTCATCTTGGGCCAAAATTTCTTAAATGATCCATTTGAGCCACACTTTATTCATGCATCGGTGCGCCAGCCAAACTTCTACGCACAGAGTTTGGGCACGGAGTTACACCAGACACTTCGGTGCAATCTGCCTGATAATATCACTGACAATGCTTATTTTCAGTCCAGGAAATGCTGGTAAAGCATCAAATCAACCAACACCGACAGCATCACACACACAAACGACACAAAACACACCAAGGCCCTAAAACACATAACACACAAACACATTACGCACAGACACAGGGCCAGTGCAAGGTTCGCATATTGAGATATCAGGATATTACACAAACAGGCTCTGGTTAAAAAAGAATTGACGACTTTTTACCTATTTTGGAATTTATTAGCAACATTCATTTTTAAATATCATATAAATTAATTGTTTATATTATTTTTGTTATTTTTCACATTAAAATAAAGCAAATTTGTAACAAAACTACAAAATTATTAATTATACGTCATTTTATTGGATAAAAAAGATACTTCTTTGCAAAGCATTTGTAGCAGCTGCGTCATATATGTCATGAAAAGCTAAGCATGGTAGGACAAACATTTGGAACATACACAAACATCTCCTCGATTTCGTGCAGAGTTGTTATGTACCGTGCTGTGGAGAAGCAGTGTTGGTATTTGTATTGGGGCGAACATAGAGGATCAGGAGCATTGGGACAATATCTGTGTACCTGCACTCTGCAGGAATCTCATCTTAGAACAAACTTCGATAAATTTAGCGTGGCGTGGGTTCGGCATCCGGAAAATCAATTTTCCGGGATCATTCGGTGTTTTAGGCTGACACCGTGGACATGCCAACGAGTAAAAGAGTTATTACTGAAGCAAAAACAATCTAAAAATATGACTAGTCTGTTCCATATCAAGCTTGCAGTAGGAGTTTCTTTGGCAGATCGCTCCGCTCCAGAACTTGCGTCTTAAAATGTAAGAGCTGTATATACAGAAATCACGCACTGCTTTCAGCAGGGCACTTCGGCTGCAAGCTTGAAACGGACAGAGTATAATTGCATCGATAGTCCCTGCAATACCAAATTATCACCATTGATCCCAGATAATTATCCCTCATGTTCCGTATGTCGAACGTACGCTTGAGCGAAACAAACCACTAAAAAAAATCAAACTTGAACTTGAACTGGGATCTGGCAGGAGTTTGAGGAGCATGAGTTTAGTCTTGGAAGTCAGATTATAGTGGTGGAGTGGTTTTACGTTTAGCATTGGGTGTGCAGTGTGCACTGTGCAGAATGCAGATGGTGGCGGATAAGATTTAATTCCAATATTATATATGGCCCTATTATATATGATATAGGGCCTTGCATTCTAACGCCAGGCTGGAAAACATCCATACACTACAGCGGATGCCTGTGAGACCGTCATGCATCAAAATGTGGCGCAAGAGATTTCGTGCTGAAATAGGGGCATGATTTGTACCAAAAGCTGGGTGCCTTATTCAGCCCAAATTTGGAGAGCATTCTGGTCTAGTCTAACTAGGGGTAAGCTCCTTGCCTCTAGATTCAGCCGTCCGGGCTCAATTCCTGGGCAATGCATGTGGCATTGCAGATGCCTGACCACTTGGAACAGCAAGAGGGTTCCGGTCAGCACCTTGGTCCACTGGATATGGTGCTTAGCCCAAACCAACTAATCGACCAGCACCCAAATCAAGTGACTTATGCAAAATGCATTCATGTTAGATCCCCCATGCTAGAGCATCTGAATTTGTTGATGTTTCCTTGGAAACACAGCTCTAGGGCTGCAGAGTTGATGGATTTTGGTGACTCAGTTTGACTCTGATTCCTGCTTTCAAAAACCAACTCCAAATCCAGGTAGAACTATTGACTCCAACTACTCCATCCCTGACTCTGGGGACCTGGCAGGGCTGCAGAGTTGATGGATTTTTGGTGACATTGACTCTGACTCTGGCTCTGGTTTCCAAAATTGACTCTGACTAGACTCCAGTCACAACTGTCAAATCCGACCGAGTCCAACTCTGCAGCCCTATCCAATACCACAATATGCATAACACACTGTAGCGTTATGCTGTGAAACAGGGCTTGGGCCGGAAATTCCAGGGCCACAAAAATCGGCGGAGTTCGAGGCTGGCTGGCGCCGGCGTGGGCCATGTAGCAGAGCAGTACGTGCTCCAGCACATCAGCCTCTTCTCGGCATACGGTGCAGAGCGCCGCGGGGCACCACTTGTCCGGGCACTGCTGGCACGCCGCGGAGGGGTGACGGCCGATTCGGTGCAGGTGCTGGAGCGAGCGGCCCCAGTAGCCCGCCCTCATCTGGTGCACCGAAACGGCGTCCTCTCGGTCCTCTCCGGGGATGGGGAGCGGCAGAGTACTCCCGAAGATTGGTTTGAACGGTTTGAATAAAGACTCGGGCCAGCACTCGCGCCACTGACGCGAGGTCGCACGATGAACTGCCCCTTTTCCCAGTACCCCTATAACCAAATAGGGCACCTATGGGGGAGCCGATGCAAAGGCTATTCCCCCAAAGACTCATCTGCATCTGCATCTGCCCGGGTCAGCGAGCGGGCGCCCTAAGGCATGGTGTCCTGGGGCAGGGTACCCGCTTGTTTCGCCAGGTAGTCCGCGCGCTCGTTCCCCTCGATCCCACAGTGGTAAGAAGTAAGAACCCACTGTTGGATTACTTCACGGCGCTTGGCGATGTTCAGCAAGGTCTTCCATACCTCCGCACCGATGGGGTAGGTCGGGCGGCTCGCGAGCTGGAGCACGCGACGACTGGGGCTGGGGACGTCTCGTTCTGAGCCCTTTTCAGAGCCGCCCGCAGGTCGAATGTGCTGCTAAATTTACAAGCGTCCCGGAATATTTGGTGGCTGTCATTCGCCGAAAAAATAATGCGGCTGCCATGCACCGAAAAATTCAGCGGCTGCTATGCGCTAAATTCAGCGCATGTGAAGCTACGCCGGATGTCCGCCGAAATTTTCGGCGCAATCCCGCCACTACGCGGGACATATTCGACATAGCGTGTAGGTACCTATTTTTCCAGTCTGGATAAGTACCTAACGTACCTATCTAAGTGGATGACTCACAGGCACAGAGACATGTAATTAATGAAGTATGCATGCAGTAGCTCTTGTGTTTTTTACTGGGGTTCTCGACTGCTGCCGTCTAACAACTAACAGTACCTATTCTGTTTTTGTTTCAGAATGGTATAAATGCTGATGCTCTTGCGTGTGTGAAGTATCCAATGCATGGTTTCTTCATCCAGCAATGTCATCTGAAAATCAAGCTGCAGGTCAGCATTGGAGGCCTCTGCAGTCAACACAAAGTGGTGGCCCTTCATCTGCGCCCGGCAACTCCTTTGGATGGAATAACCAAATGAGAGGTGGCCGTGGACCTGGACCTGGCAGCTGGCAGCGTTTTGCAGGGCCTTCATATCAATTTCCGTTTCGTGGTCATGCTCGACGTGGTCCCGGCCCCGGGAGACCGCCAAAACGGAGACCGCCCCAGTTCTTCAGACCACCCCAAAGCATGTGGGCCCAGCAAATACCTTTTAGGCCGCCTTTCCCAGGGATTCAGTCACACATTGATTTTACTTCTGATTCCATGTGTGATGATTCAGGTTCATTTATGCCTGACAAGCCTCCCAACTGGCAACTGAGACCGCCACAGCCACCACAGAATCATCCACCTCATCAGTCACTGGATGCGCCGTTCTACCGGCGAGAAAAACAGGTGCCCACTACAAGCAACACCAACTCCAAGAAGAAGAAGAAGAAATTATCAACTCCACCAAAAAAAGCATCAAGTGCAATCTTAATCAGGGCCTCCGAACGTCAGAAAGCAAGACATCAGGCCGCTGTCAGGGTGCAAGCAGCACCAAAGGCGTCTCCAGGAAATTCCGCAAAGAAAAATGGGAAAACACCTGCCACCAAGAAGACAAAGAAGGCGCCTGTTAAGTCTGCAGAGCAAGTGGCAGAGGAGACCAGACTGAAGGCCATGAAGACTACTGCCAACAAGATCAAGACGCTGCTGAAGAAGCCCAAGCCGGCAGCGGCTGCAGCCGGCCCTTCCAGCGCCTGGCTGAACGCTCCCGAACAGGAGTCTGCCGCCGGCGCGTCCGGCCCACGATTGTCGCGAAACCTGCTCGGCGAGCTGGAGTTCTCATCGACTGACTGGCAGGCGATCGGATCGGGCGGCCTGGGCGCCAGGGGCGCGGCAGAAGAGGGTGAGGACAGAGAGACGGAAGACGATGATCAGGTGGAGATCATCGAACAGGAGGTGCGGGAGCCGGAGGTCATCTCCATCGCCGGCGAGGAAGAGAGCGATGAAGAAGAGGAGGATGATGGAAAGCAAGATGATGAAGTCGTTGACGAACTGGTTGACGCGGAACAGCCGCGAGAGGAATCTGGTTCAGCAGCGAGCTCAGACGATATTCCATCTGAAATTCAAACGAGGGATGGTCCTTGTGCTGACCAAGCAGAAGACGTGGACTCGTGTAAGGCCTCTGATGCTCTCTCCGCGCCTGGTGGCGATCCTTTGGTGATGCCTTTGGCGAGCGATGCGGGTGCGCTGTCCGCAGCGACGGCGGTGGACTGCGCTCCGAGGGCCTCATCCGACACCTGCGACGGCGCGGCTCAATCGTCAGCAGTCACCGTCAGTAATGAATTAGACGAGTTTGATGCGGCGGATGTCACCATGACGGGCCGGAGCGGCGGCCGGCGGCCGGCAGATCGGCTCAAACACACCAGCTCTGTACCGTCTCCGGCCGTTCCGGCTCTGGACGGAGGCGAGTCGGATAGCTCGGGGCCCGCCCCCTCGCCTCTGCGACTTCCTCGGTTAGAAGAGTCACCGACGCGTGCTCCCGAGGCGGATGTGCCCAGCGGCTCAGCGTCGGCCGCCCCTCGCACGGCTTCCCCACTGTCCAGGTCGTCGCCACGGCTGAGCATAAAGCGCAGACGATATCAGGGCTCTGTGAGGAGAGGCAGAGGTGGTGTCTTAGCGACACAGCGTGGAGGGGCATCGGCGCTGCTATCTGCTGCCGAGTGTGTAACGTCGGCAGAATTTCAGCCAGTGGTGAGGATCAAACGCGAGCCAGGGCTGGATGGTGACGCGATCTCCGGAGCGCGCGGTGCTCTCACGTCGTCCTCTGAGACCGCCACTCCGTCTCGCAACTCGCCAGCCGAGTCGAGGGCCGAGTCCCCCACTGTCGTGGGTGTTCTGTGGACGGAGCAGCCAGCCAGCGGAACGCGCACTCCGCCTCCACAGCCGGCCACCAGAGCACCCACCCCGCCTCCGCAGCCGCCTGTCCAGCCCTCGCCCGTTCGGCGGCCCAGAAAACCACGATCTAAACCGAAAGCTACCCCGCCCTCCAAGAAGACCACCCTTCCTGCCGCCCAACCGGCTCCCAAGGAGCCAGCGAGCAGGACCTCAGAGATGCCAGTCAGTCAGCCCATCGTGGTGGCTTCCGAACCTGATAAAGATGCCGTCGTTTTCATCTCTCCTAGCGCCGACATGTCGTCAGCAGCGACAGTATCATCACCGGCTCATGGCCGCAAACGGCGGGTTTCCGACACGCAGACCTCTCCGAACAGCCAGTGGCGTCTCCCGGTCCCCAGCAAGCGGGTGCGGTCCAACTCTGAATGCTCGGCGCTGGAGGAGCCAGTTTCCTCCCGTCCGCGGCCGGCGCCGACCTCGGGTGCGACCAGTACGCTGATCCGCCGACTAATGCGGATGGGGAAAGAGTCTCTGCGCACTGCGGTGGACGACCCGACCCTGTTACGCTCTCGTCACCTGATTTCCGAGCTGATGCGGACTCACCGCGGGCAGCAGGCGCGGCGGATGGAACAGGAACGGTTTGCTGTCGGTGGTAGCGGAGGCGGTGGATCGCCCGCCCGGAGAGATACGGAGGAAACTCTCCCGGCGGAGGTGCTGTCGGACATACAGAAAATCCTGGAGAAGGGCGCCCCCGGGGAGGACAGTGGGCCGTTACTCACGTCCAGTCCCGTGCCGACTGGCCTGCTGTCCGCCGAGCGGCTGGGTGTCGCCAAGCGAGCCACGGGACGGGAGCCAGTGTCGACCGCGACATCAACTCAGCCGAACCCTACCTTCACCGCTAGCTCAGTAGCTCCGCTGGGCGGCAGTGGACGGGGTCGGGTCGCTCAGTCCGTCGCGGCAGCGTTCGCACGTCGCGCCAGTGAGGCTCAGAAGGAGAAGGCGGCGACAGAAGGTCTGTCGAGACCTGATGAGTCACCTGTAAGGATACGCCCATCCACAGCGGCTGCGGCAGCGCCGGCGCGATCGAGCCCCGTGAGACAGTCGAGTCCTGATGTGGTGGCGGTCTGGGGAGGTTCTCGGACCAGAGCGGACTCTGATCCGGATATCGCGGAGGTGGTGACGGTATCCAGACCTTCCGCCACCAGCACGGCGACTACCAGCGGTGAGTCGAGCAGTTTCTTGCTTTCCCGTGTTCTGCTTTCGTTGTTTCGTGCATTGAGCCACTCATTTTTATGGGTAAACTTTGCTATAAAGTATGTGAAACAATATTTTAGTTGTTAAAGACGAGTTTTTTTTTTCGTTGTTGCCGAGTCACCCGCTTCACCATGAAGCATGGTGACGTTTTCACTGTTCAAAGATGACAACTCTGAAGCCCTTGCTTGGTATGGCGCATCTTTATGCATTTAACCTCCACATCTACATCTTCTGTGTATGCTTCACTATCAGTCCATCACACACTACCCGTCACACAGCTCACCAGGCCATCCCTCCCACCACCACCACCACCACCAACCCACCCCTCTCCGTCTTCAACAGAGGACCGCAGTCGGTTCGCGGCGCTCAACGGCAGCGCGCGGTTCTCGTGTCTGGACGGCAGCTCGAGTCGGCCCGGCTCAGCAGTCAGTGCCAGCGTCCAGGGCCGAGCCCGATCCCCTCCCAGAGTGGTGGTCTCAGCGGCAGCGGCGGGTGAGTGGCATGATACAATGACACGGCACTTTGACACGGATAGTGACGTATGCTATAGTTGGCTAGCGATGCGCAGGTTTATTGGTGTGAACATGCCAAGGCAATCTTGTTTTAGGCTGGATGGTGGATAAGTAAGGGGTATCTGGTTACACAAAAAAAAAGAATGTGTGTCTTACTGATCTAGGTATGGTTGATCCGTTGCGAACTGCCTGAAATTCTGTTGGGCTTGGGAGATTCGAAAATTTTAGTAGGATTGTATGTACCTCACTTTCCACTGCGTTTTTCTTTTTAAATTGTGTTGCTCGCAGGGACACATTTGGATGCACAACGTGCAATGCATTTCCTACTTGCGCTGTGTCTTCAGTCTCACCTCCGATTCTGCCTGCTCCCACCAGGCGCACAGCGCGGCAAGGCTCCGCTGCCGGCCGCCGAGCCATTCTCCGGTCCTCCGCCGTCTCTGGAGCCGCGCAGTATTCGTCCGAACGTCGGCGGCGGGCGGCCCGCCGGAGGAGGCCGAAAGCCTTGGGAGTGTCGCTCGTGCTTCTCGCAGAGCTGGACCAATACGTGTCGCATCTTCAACCGGCATACCACCGTCATTGAGAAGGTAGATAACTTTACTCATGACCAGCTTTTCTACGTTAATGGCAGTTACACATAAATCTAGTATGCTTCACACCAGTATTAACTAACCCACTCTAAGGCAATTCCAGGTGATCGTTGCGGACCCGGAGGCTGAGCCAGTGACCAATGTTGGCTGTCGTATTCCACGACTCTTGTGCCATCTGACGCCCATCGTAGCGTGTGATTTCGAACTGACGGTATGGTTTGATGTTAAGTCAGTCGTGGATCTGTTTCAACAGGCTATTGTTGCAGCAGGATTATTTCAGCCGACGTCTGCATTTTTTGGCCCTCACAGAGCATGCTACTTCTGTCGCATTTGTTGTCCTAGGATGACATGTGATGTCTCAGTTATAGTACATGCAGGTGTTTTCAGACCCAACTGTTTTGTTATTTTGGTGCCCCAAAACAACAGGCCCAAGCTCAGCTGGCTTTCACACCCCCACCTCAGTCGTACCTCACCTCTACCTCACTGCCATTTTCAGGACGTGTACCGCCTGGCCGACGAGCTGTCGTCCCGTGAGCCGGCCTGGGATAACATGCTGCACCTGTCGCTGGTGGAGAACCAGCTGCTGGGGCAGGTGGAGGAGATGGAGGAGCAGATCCTCGCTCTGCAGACCGAGGTTAGTCGCTAGTCTTTCAGGACCTACGGCAAAAATAGTGGTCAGTAGGAACAGGCCATCGCCCGTGCTGGCGGAGGTCAGTCACTCTATGGCATGTCCGGACGTCTTTTTAGAACAGTCATCAGAAGGAACAGATGATCATTGTCCTGCAGACCGAGATCAGTCGCTCTGTGACCTGTCAGGACCTACTGCAAAGATAGTGGTCAGTAGGAGCAGATCATCGTCCTGCAGACGGAGGCTAGTCGCTCTCTGGTCTGTCAGTGTTAAGGATAGGGTTCGGTAGGGACAGATCATCGCCCTCCAGTCCGAGGTTAGTCGCTCTGTCGGGACCTCTGTACAGGATAGTCATGTCAGGTCAGTAGGGATAGATCGTGTCGCTCTATGGCCTGTCCGGACCTCTGTTTAGGTTAGTGGTCAGTAGGAGCAGATCATCGCCCTGCAGACCGAGGTCAGTCGCTTTATGGTATGTCCGGACCGCCGGCTGAAACAGAGTTGGGTGGGTGCGGCGCCATCCAAATTGTAATAGCCATGGATGGGGTGATGGCCGAATAGTTCTGAATGGGAATCTGGTCAGAACGCCTGACTGATGGAGGCATTGTCTATAACCGTCGGTAGGTGAATGGAGAATTGAGAAAAGTTATTTTCCCGAACTCTATAAAAAAAGTCCGTTGAGTCGAGTTTTTGCCCAATTTATCCGTTCGATGGGGCTACGTATCTCGATTGGCGAGTTTTGGGGGCTCCTGATGTAATTGTGCAGTGAATGCAAGCATCTAAAACACCGCAAGCATCTAAATGCTGACATATTTTTAATACGAGACGTTCACGAAGCAACATCACCCCCGATGCGTAGTGCAGACTGCTCATAACCGCATTCTCCGCACTCTAGACCCACCCCCTAATCCCTATTCCAGCTGATGTTATCCGCTAGGCCCTGTCTGACACATGTTACCGGGGCCCGTCTGCCTGCCTTTGTCGGAACAGGTGTGGAATATCGATCGCAATGTTCTGTCATCGACATTATATAAATGACTGTTCACTGGATTCTGAGAAAGATGACGGAGAAAGATTACCGTACTTTGCGTGTTCGGCTACCTTTACCCCTCTGTTGCAAAGGATATTCCTAGTTTTGGGTTACCTAAAATAAATGCAATCCTGCACAATGCACACCATTATGCAATGTTGAGCTCAATCGTGCCTTTATGTAATGTTATTCATCTGTAGCAGGTGTAATCGAATCCACTTAATCTTCGCTTGATGTAATATCATATTCATATTTCAATTATTAAAAGCTTTCACTTACGTAACTTGAAAGTGGATCAGTATGTAATAACGAATATAACGAATATTGTTTATATAAATGGCCATTTCTATCTAGCTATTTCGCTCACTGGTAATATTGCAATTATAACTGATTGCCCTGAATGATACCAGTCTTCACTGAGATGGGTTTTCACACTACCCCTCTCTGCCCCACAGATGCGACGTCTGCGCCAGATTGCCCGCCACATGCGCGACGTTCGCCTCAAATGTATGAGCTCCGGCCGTGACGTACAGCCGGGCCAGTTCGGCCTGCCTCCTGAGGTACAGCAACTGCTGCGGCGACTGGCCGAGCATGCCCCAGGCGCTGCCGAAGGACCGGCGGACGGCGGTCAGGGTGATGGGCCCGGCAGAGGGACGGGGGAGGGGGAAGGAGAGAGTAGAGAGGAGTTGGAGCGCAGACCAGAATCGGGCGACGCGGCGAGGACGACAGATGGTGGTCCTTGTGATCGTGTTGGAGGGGAGGATAGTTGTAATTCGGCTGGGAACGTCGCCTCTGCTGCAGCCGCCGCAGCTCCTACCGCGTCCTCCGCCACAGAAGTGCCACCGCTCCCCGGCGGTGTGCGCGTGAAACAGGAGCCGTCGGAGCCGGCTCCGTCGGATCCCTCCCCGGCGACTGCTCCCACCGAGACGGAGCCACCCTCCTCACCCCCTCGATCGTCCCCGCCGCCGTCTGTTCCACCGACTGCCGCCGTGAAACCGGACCCGGCGGCAGCCGGAGACGATGGTATGGAGGTAGATGAGGACGAGGTCAGTCTGGCACGCGCCATCGTTCGAGTGAGGAACGAATCCGAGCTGAACGAAATGGCTGCTGCGCTTCTCTCGGCTCCTCTTGATCAGGATGAGCCGGAGGATCCTCCGGTGAGTGAGAGACAGACTAGTCAGGAGAGTTACAACTGTCCACCACCGGCTAGCGCTGAAACTGGCGGGCCGGCGGCTATGTCCTACCTGGGACAAATTGACAGCAGCAGTGAGCTATACAAGTCGCTACTGGAGCTGGCGAAACATAACGGTAACACGGTGATGCTGCGAGTGACTCCAGAGGGGACAGCCGTGCCGGCGGGAGAGGGAGAGCGGAGGGAGGAGGAGGGAGAGAGGGATGGAGAAGAGCCGAGGATGAGCGTAGCAGAGATGGCGGCTGTGAAGATGGAGGTGGGAGAGTATGGGGTTGAGACGGCGGAGAGAGGAGAGACGACAGAAGAAAGAGAAACGAACGAGAGAGGAGAGACGTCTGGTGGTAGAGGGACGGAGAAGGATGGAGAGACGACGAAGAGGAGGAAGGGGAGGGAGAATACGACAGAGCGAAAAAATACGAGCAAGAGGAAAGATACTTCGAAGGGAAGAAAGACAACGAACGGCAGAGAGACGACAGATAGAAGAAAAACGGCAGATAATACGGGCATGATTGAAACAACTGACGAAGCTGTAAGAATTGGTGAAGTACAATCTGTTAGTGAGACTAGAGAGACAGAAAGGACTGAGAAAGCTAAAGGAGACCCATGGAAGGACTCTGATACGGTAGTAACATTCAGGGAGAATCAAGGACAAAATGAAGCAGGAAGTAAAAGGAAAAACGAAGATGAAAGCAATCAGACAACGGACAAGTGTCATGACAAAGAGGAATCTCACAAAGATGACACAAGCAATCCCAGCAGTTATCACATCCATAAGAGTAAAAAGAAGAAGAAGAAGCACAAAAAGCACCGACACGCTGAGGGTGATTCCTCCAGCAGCGCCCCATCGGGTGGTTCCACTCCCCACGACCGACGCAGGGCCGTCTCGGTGGAGATCACGGCGGACGTGCGCCGTGCTCCGTCCTCTGGAGGGGATGACGGCAGGAGGGCGGTCTCTGAGTGCGGCGAGGGCGCTCCGCCGCCGCCGGGACACTGCGGCCAGAGGACGATCTCCCAGGAGGAGGGCGCAGAGCTGCCGCCTGAGGCGGACATTGTGGCCACGCGCACCCGGCTGGATGACCTCGGAGTGCCCATTGTCAGCGTTCAGGTGAGGATTACCGCCCAAGGGCTGCTGGCTGTCGTGGTTGGTTTGCAAATGAATGCATTCACTAAGCATCCATTTTTTTTTGTGGTTGTTGGAAGATGACTAAGGAAAATTATGACATTTTTCCGGTTGCTTTGTGTGAGGTAGATTCTTGCAAGTTTATTCTTATTTTTTACTTTGCCAACATTCTGGTATAATATATAAATTAATGAAGCTGTTACTTGCGACTTTAGAATGTATGCAGCTGTATGATTATCCAGATACTGACCGCAGACCTGTTCTCGTTACATTTCCCTCACCATTACCCCGCTGTCCCACTGTGCGCCTCTGTTGCAGCTGCACGCCTCTTACGTGTTCGTGCTGACTTCGGCGATGGTTCTGCACCGGTACACGCTGCCAGCCAGCTTTGTGCGCAGCCAGTGTTCGACGCAGGTGGTCTGTGACACAATCTCGCTCGTAAGTGCCTTCCCTCCCCCTCCCCCCTCCTTATAACTATTCCAATTCAGAACCGCGCACTCGCCTAATTTGCTGTGCTTGCACTGTAGGCTTTCGCAACAACAAAAATATAGCTGTCGTTTTGCTTCCGCTTTGTGCATGACTTTAATTAAGCTTATTTTTTAATTAGGTGCGATATGTGTCACGTAGCTAGAAGGCCTTAGGCACTCATGTATGGTTCCTTTTTTTTCTTTTTTCTTTTTGCTGGTCTGACGCAATGTAGGTATATGTATGTTATGTAATTGATGCTATTTGGATCCCAGCATTACGCTGCTTTGTAAATTATAAGAATATTATGTTTTACTACCTTCTTAGTAATGCATTGAGCTGAACATATATTTGCTCCAATTTGTGGGCTAGAATAGACGGCGCAGCTGGTGGCTAAGAGCAGAGCCTATTGTGGGCTGGCTGGGGCTGCGTTCGCACTAAAGACACCCACCTGTCCTCACGTTTTCCGCAGCTCGCGAGCCCCGAGCCGAGTTCCATCGATACTCCTGTAACTGCGGTGGGTATTACTGGCCTGTCCTCCGTATTCTATGTAAAGTCATCACATTTGTGTCAGCGCTATCGCATAACGTTTGTGGCATCGCATTGCAGATTTGCCATATGGTTCTGGATAGGCTATGGTATGAGAGCGCTGGCCTCAAAAAGACTGGGGCATGGGTTGGGAGAACATTATTGATGCTCTAGGCACAGGATATATAGGCGCTTATATAGTCTGTCGTAGACTATATTCCGTGAGTTGGCTTAGAGGGAGTTTCGTGTATCTCAGGTAGCTTATGCTTTGTCACCCGGATCTTATCCACAGGCTCAAATGACGTCTACGATTGGTGCTGATTTGCATGGATTAAACGAATATTCTTTTTATTTTCGGATATTGTATTTTGTGTAGCTCATTTATAGGTAACAATGACGTGAAATTAAATTCAAAGTGTCAAAGTCACGTTTTAGCAACATCTTCCAGAACATAGCCTAGTCTTTTCGTCCTACCTATCATACGCTAACACCTGCATTTCTTGCTTAAAGGTAGTGTGCCACCTTTGAAAGATTTCCCATTTTATTTTTCCTAGGATAAGAAGCTTCTGTTTTTACCTAATATCGCAAAAAAAATCAAAAATGGGCCTGGAATAGTGCCTTTTTCGCCTAAAAGTTTTTCGGTTTTTAGATATGTATAACAACTGTAGTGGGCTCACCTGCAAACAGGCGTCGGGCAACAATCGCGAATGCGGCGCACTTGTGACAATAAGCAAAGGTCATTATAGTGTTACGACCATACGACGTACGGGAATGAGTTATCAGCTGTCTAATCGTAGACAACACAATGTCGAGCCTTAAACTGTAAGCCCGTATTGGTATTGTTTCTTTTATTTGGCTGTCGAACATTATTTATGGTTTGAAATATGATTTTATGTAAAATAATTGATATGAAAAAGCCGTCTTATAAGTTATGACCCCATTTCACCACACGCAAGTGGCAGAAATGACAATGATCAGCTGACGCATTTTTCTTGGCCGAAGTCAGAGCGCGCGGCCCGACGCACCACGCGTATTTGGAAATTCCGACCTCGACGAGCATCAGAAGCCACCTAACAGGCGTGTTCGAAACCGCAGGAGATGATGATGAACGGGTTTATCGAAACTTGATTGGATGAGCATATCGGTAATAGCGATTTCAGTGTGTGCATTTATTGTTCATAGTGGTGTAAAATGTGGTTGGGGTACGACCGACAACCCGTCGGGGCGAATTTCGCACTGGGGTACTCAAAATTTGAAGAATTTAAGACGTTTCCATGAGTTTTGAAGGTATGGATAAGTTCTAAAAATCCGGTTCTCCTTATCTGGGCCATTAACTCCATACGGTCCAAGAAAGCTGGCACACTACCTTTAATTCCGTATTACACCACATATTATCCGTTTATTCAGTCGCTCACCACCACCTCATTAACCCGCGAGTTGCTGGGGGGGGGGGGCGTTAAACGCCCCCACTTTTTTCGCCGGGCCATAGCACAAAAACGGCGCGCCTGCGGCGCGCAAAATTTTGGGTACTTGTAGGGAATTGATTGAAGTTTATTGTGACAAAGTTTCAAAAAAATCGGTCTGAAAATTTTTGAGTTATCGAGGTTTTAGTGACGTCATGATTTCTGAGTTTTCGACCAAAAACGGCATATGTTCAAAAAATCATATAAAATCACAAAATAGACATACAGACATGCCGTAAACGCCATTAGATTGCCAATACCATGAGCAATCAAATGGCTATCTTCGATTATTGATTATCGTTCCGCATTTTCCAAAATCTTGAACTGAATCTTGGCAATTTCTCGTGACTACTTCACGACCATGATCATGCATTTCTTAAATTGAACTTTTTGAGCCAAACACGTATACACATATGATAAAATGAATGTCACCATCATGTTCTACGCCCCAAATTACCCATAAAACATGTGTCACAGGCTGCGAATATCAGTTTTGATTTTCGGGGATATGTGCCTACCCGGTTGACCTGACCTTGACCCTGACCTATGCTTGACTGACCCCTACATGGAGCTGACACTCTTGTAGGCCTTATATGATGGATTGTGCACCGTTTTGACAGAGTTTATGACGAGAGGCGCCCATTGCGAAGTCCTGAAGTCCATGCTACTGAAAGCCCGATTTCAGGTGTTTAACCTGACCTTGACCCGACCTGTGACCTCAAAATTCAACTTTAAAGTACACATCTGAAGCGTCTCGTCGCGTTCTTTCGTTTGCCGCCTCGTGCGTTTCGCTGCGCCTATTGGTTCTCGAGTTATCAGCTGGGGGCGTTTAACGCCCCCCCCCCCCCCCCAGCAAACGGTGGGTGGCGAAATACCCCAGCAGGCAGCAACTGCCGGGTTAAACCGCCATAATAATTGTCTGCAAGTGTAACATCGGGACAGTTACATGTCCCCTAGTTGGACAGTTTCGTTATCAGCAGTTGGACAGTTTCGTGTCCCCTAGTTGGACAATTTCGTCACCCCGCCCCTGCAGTGACCCCCTCTCTTCTCCTTATGCCCCCAGTGGTCGGCTCCGTCGTCGCTACCTCGCCCTCGGCCCACCTGTATGGCGGTTAAGAAGATCAGCAAGCACGTCTCGGTTCTTATCGGAGACGATACGGGCTCTCTTACTATCCTAGCGCAGGTTAAGGTACGTGTTATGTGCGTTAAGTGTTAGCGGTGTTGGTTGCTCATTATGTAGGAGTTCAGGCACTGCTTGCTATCTTGGAACTGGAAAGTTTGTGTGTGTGATTTGGGGGATAGGGTGGATGTGAGATATTTATCATTTAATTCCGGATGATTGATGAAACTTCGCCACTGGGTTTTACGGTGAATGCCAAAGTGGCGGCTAGTCTGATGACCATCTCATGGGTGAAATTATTGACGATCGTTCGGCTATACTACCAATAACACTTACGGCGGAAAGTCCACTAGGCTAAGAGCTCCGTATTATAGCCCCCTCGATATGTGCGACCGTGCTGTAACTCCGTCGGGGACCCTCACTAGCCCCTCCCTCCTCTCTCCAGCTATCGCCGGGGACCCTCACTAGCCCCTCCCTCCTCTCTCCAGCCGGACCCGCCGCCGCCGCCGCCCGCTCTGCCCGGCTCGGAGAGCTCAGATGCCGCGGCGAATACGTCGACATTCGAGAGCCACTCGGTGCGCCGCGTGCACGTGGGGAGTACCATTAGCTGCCTGTCGCACAAGGCCAACCGGCTCTATATCGGTGGAGACGCCTTCTTCGCTGTGGTCAATGCTGAGGTGAGAGGACTGAGAGGATGAGAGATCAGTGAGTCAGCGAGGAAATCATAAGGGGAAAGGGTGTGGCTTTTACTGTTAGGTTTGCTGTGTTACCCTGATAACCGTGACAAACGATAATCACAATGATAATTTTGTTAGAGGAAATAAGTTTGCGTAAAAGGTGCTGGCAGGAGGTACTGACGGGTGCACAACTGTGCACAATGTCGGGGAGATGAAACGTCCTGTCAACTGTTGTTTTGAAGGGAGTGAATGTGACCTGGGATGACCAAAAGGAATGTTATATTGCCGTTTTTATATTGTTCTTTACTCCGCTTTGATTTTCGAAACGTGGAAGCACAGACAGATTGACATATCTGCCTGCTGTGCCTTTTGTCGGACTGAGACCCGTACAATTACTACACAACCATCTTTCCAGCATTAACGCCCCCCCCCCTCCCCCTGCAGCGTCTGTTGGCGCTGAAGACCCTACCCGAGGAGGAGGGCCGGCCGCTGCCGCTGCGGTTCTGGCCGCCCGGCGACGTGCTGCTCAGCTGGCACCCCGTCCAGGGGGACGTGGGCTGTGTGAGACCGTTCCACCTGGAGGGCTCGTGCCGCGTGGCGCTCACCATCCGCGGCAGGTGCCTCCAGGTCCGGGACGGGCTGGACGGTGAGTGTGGGGGGGGGGGGGGGTAACAGGTGGGGTGAGGAGACAGGGTAACGGGTGGGATGGGCGGGGGGAGGGGTAGCTGAATTAGAAGCTGTTCCCCGTCAGGAAGGAGGAAGGGACAGCTGTGGACAGAAGGGACAGAAGGGACACTGCTTTAGTTTAAAATGGGAAGGATGCTAGATGAGGTAGAGAAATGGAGAATTAATGGGGTCGTGCAAATGTCGGTGTTGAGCGAGAAGAGGTAACTGATTACGGAGCGAGCGAAGCGAGCGGAGTCTTTCCTTAGATTAACGGAAATTTCTGAGTATGAGCGACCGGCCGGCCGTGGTCACGATTCTGCGACGCTTATATCTCAGCAACCACTTGACCGATTTACACGCGGTAATTTTTGTAGGATAGCTTCATTCCTTCTACCAAGTATTGGACTATTGCCGATGCATGTGGGTGACCCCTTATGCACGTGCCATGTGCAAAACGAAGAGGTGTCACTTTTGTAATTGTTGCAATATCTCGGTAACTACTTGGCCGATTGCGCTGAAAGTTGGCATGTAGGTAGGCACCCACTAGGCAATGCATATCCATGTGCCAGAATTGGGGTGCTGCTGCACGTGCGCACGTGCAGGGGTCGATTCCAGATCTCGAGAACGGCTGGACCGATGGCGCTCAAATTTGGCACATGGTTAGGGACCGGTTAGTAGGGTGCCGTGCAAAACTCAGTTGGGACCCATTTTGCACGTGCGCACGTGCAGGGTGCCGCTTCCAGATCTCGAGAACGGCTGGGCCGATTGTGCTCAAATTTGGCACATCGCTAGAGACCGGTTAGTAGGGTGCCGTGCACAAGTCAGCTGGAGGTACCCTCTCGAAATTTCGCACGTGCAAGGCTCACCCTCTCGCTCGCTCCGTTAGTCGCCCCAAAAGGCGTTATACTGGTAGGGAGTTGGTGAGGGAAAGGGTTAGAGGGATAGTAAGTCAGTGTTCGCTGCTCGACGGTGATCGTGGCTTGGGATGATGGTCATGACCGGGAGATGGTGAAGAGGGATATGAAGGAAAATGGAAGTGGAGAGCGGAAATGGAAAAGGTTCTCCGGAACTTAGTTGCTTTAAATATGATGAGCGGTGAAGAGTGTGGATTGATAAGTGGCTATTGGGAACCGAAAATCACGTGTGCTTGGTAAGCAGACCTGGCAATTGCTATATGCATCTTACTTAAATATTGAGCCTTATTTATATATTTATTTATATATTTATTTATTTATTTATTTATTTATTTATGCTATGTCAGCGTCTTTCAGGGAGGCTCGACTATTGTTGTTAACTGAAAATGTATTTGCATGACCTAACAGGCTTTCATCTTTGTGTTTTTGTCCCCAGCGATGAATACTAGCACTCGCGTGTGACCTTCCACTTTGCCGAGACGAGCCTCGGTTGCTAAGGAAATGCTATTATCGCCTTCTTTGTGGCTCCATCGTGCGGAATGAGCTTATTGCGTTGGATCGTCGGGTCACGTCCCGCGTCTGCTGCGCGCGGGACGTGTGACTCCTGACCCTCCCTAATCCCTAGTCTCTACGCTCGTCCAACGCCCACTGTGCCCCCTATCGTCCCCCCCCCCCAACGCTCTCAGCTGCTCAGCTCATTTAACGCCCACAATCTGCCGGTCAGGCGAGCTCCTGTCGACGGTGGGGTCTCAGGTGGCCGACCAGGGCTGTCATCTGGCCGTGCGATGGGGCCACGCGCTGCACACCCTCCGGCCCGGGGCGCCGGCCGTCTCCACAAGACCCTCCTGCTGCCTCAGCGTTGTCGATCTCGAGGTGAGGAGGGGTGTGGCTGGTTTTGTGTGGTATGATAGGATGTGTGGGACTTATGGCTGAAACAGACTCTTTCCGCGTTCAGGAAATCGCAATGCGAGAGCCTATTCAAATACATTATAATTCCTCCCGTATCAATCGCATCCGGGAGGTGCGTACGATTGATGCGAGCGTGCTTCCATGTATTTGAATAGGCTCTCGCATGCGATTTCCTGACCGCGGAAAGAGTCTGTTTCAGGCATTAGGGATTTGAATTATCATTTTGCCTTGTTTTTGGCTTGTGGCGTGATTTTAACTGCCTACATCACACTCGTTTTCATTCGCATTAAAGCCATTCCTCTCCTGGCTGTATTATCGAGGTAGGATTTAGGTCGCGGCGGATAGCTTTGAGTCACAAATCCTATTATCTCATCCGCCAGGTCCGGACTGCCGTATTTATTTATCCCTACGAGTTCATTAAAGTCTGTGATTGTGTGCCGCGTCGGTTAGTAATCTCTCAGATCTGAATAGAACGCTTCAACAGCTATGATGGGAGCTTTGGGCTTTGCTAGTGGTCGATGCTATAAACTGACGTAAAGCCCCCTGCATTCTGCAAAACGGGTTCGCATAAAACAGTGGTTGAAGCGTTTCACTAAATGTCTCCTAGCATGTCCCAGGCCACCTAGGCATAGAAAATTGCGAATAAACCATTTCGGTAAGCCAACGTATCATATATTGAGACGTTCTCAGAAAGTAAAATGAGGAATGCTTCAGATTTTGGCTTCTGCCCAGTTCTCGCAGAAAACGTATTGACAATAATATGAACATTGAGCAATGATTGAACTCCTACAACTGGATCCGGCACCGCCTCGCCGAACTTCTCTTCAAAATATTTCCTAGCACACCAAACACGTTCGCAGCTCATACACAGATCCCAATCTGGTTTAATGCTGCTTTTTCCATGCCGTTGGCGCCGCGCCACCATCCGGTACGGGATTTACTGACTTCCTGGAAGGCCATTCACAGCTCCGTGCTATCGACGTGCCGCTATTTTGGCCGCTCATATCGCGCTCCGTCGGGGCCGCTTGTGTCGCGGCCTCCGTGACTTGTGTGGTCCTCTCGTCGCGGATCTATCCGCGAGGGATTGGACAATGACTGGAACCTCCCTGCCCCTCCCCGTCCCGCCCCGACCCGCACCGCTCCTCCCCCGCTCTGTCCCGCCCGCTCCGTGCCCGGCCGGCCTCACTCAGTGCTCTCAGTCATGGCTTCTGAGTTCTGACAGACAATAATGCAGACATTACCAAATTCTGCCGCCTCGTACTGCGATGAATGCACGAGTCAACGTAAACTGATAATCGTTATTCTTATGGCTGAGTCAGACAACTTCGAGCATTATTATAAAATTGTTGGTGTTATAAAGTTGTAAGGCTGTTATTACCGTGTGCAGTCCATGTTCTAGTAATATTATTTTTATGTCTATCATGTGTTTAATTCAAATTTTAACATTTTCTGCAGTGCTAATAAACTCTGCCTATCTATTCATCTATATTCTATTTGTCGAACTCCATCTATATATTAACCCATCTATCAATCGCGGCAGAAATGCGCGGCTGTCGGCGCCGGCTACTGTCTGAAGCAGGCCATCACTGCCCTGGACGCCGACGGTGACCACCTGTACGTGGGACATCAGGACGGCTCACTGCGAGTGATGATTTGTGCCGAAAAGGTGGGGACCGGGACGGGGGTGGGGATGAGGGATGGAGGATTGTGGGGGGGGGGCGGCTACTTTGGTGGACTTTTCGGTCATTTCGTGGGTGATGGTTGTGGGTTCCTGTGTGTATGTAATTTGGGCTTAATATTTCAGCTTATTTTACTTATTCACTTACACATTTAACTGTGTTATCAGCTTTCTCCTTATCTAGATCCGCCGAGTGGTTTCTGAATATTATGAATTAATAATTATTTCGATCTCCTCCTGTTAAAAAAAATATATCTCACCCACCCCGCCGTGCAGCACCCCGCCCCTCTCACCCCTGCCCGTGTACCCACAGACGGACGAGCCGCTGGGCGGCGAGTCGGGCCGGCTGCGATTGCGCTCGGTGCGGCAGCTGCGCGGCCAGGGCAGCTCTCCTCTGCAGACGGTGGCCGCGCGAGCCGACAAGGTGAGGGTCGGAGCCAGCGGTTCCCCAGAGCCGGGCTGACGGGCCTGTAACCTCCCCGCCGGCCGGCCGAGGCTGCGCCGTCCGCCGGGCCGCCCGCCCGCCGCAGGGACACACGGGTGGTACCGAGAAACACAGACGTCGGCGCGGGTACAGAGTCACAGACACAGTAGCATTGACACAGGCTGACAGGCGGGTTCGGAAGATAATGACACAGAGGCAGCCAGATGCTGCACAAAGGCTTATACATACAGGGTGGAAAGTAATTACGCGAACATACTTTTTCGTCTTATAGCAATGGAAAAAGCGGTGGTAACATGACAATTTCATCTTTTCATATATTCCTATTTATGTGCGATACACTGACAAAGGCGTTCAGGCATAATTGACATGAGCATGTCAAGCACTGTTGGCCAAAGCTTATTCCACGCCTCCTGGAGCTGTCTGGTGAGGCAATCGATGTTGGTGGCTACTAGCAGCTCTTAGACGCTCTCCTGAAGAGTCGCCTGGATATTTTTGATCAAATTGAGGTCTGGGCTATTCCCAGATTGACCATTATATGCCCGGAAGAAGAACAGGTTCTCAAGGCACCATTCTTGCGTCTTTTTGGCCGTGAGAGGAAGGACTTTATCAATCATGAAGAAGAGTTTCTTTGCGTCGGGCACAAAAGTGCGCTCAATCATTTTGCCCCTTTTGGTGCATTGATGGATTAGCTAAAGAGACTCGTCTGGAAGGATGTTCCACTAGTTGTATACTTTATTTTTGGTGGCCTTGTTGGTCACTACATGCAATTCTGACATCATCCGGGCGCTCATAACACGCTGATGTGTGTTCCTTTGCCGGATGTTTGAAGGTTGGGACGGGCGGGACGTCGGACGCATCAGCAGCCCCCAACGCGTTGTTCTGCAGGTTTGACGGATGAAATAGCTTCGAAGATGTCTCACCCAACCACAAAGCCAGCTGCCTGTCCTCCTCTGTTCAGGTTTGGCGGTCTTTAGAAAACTTAAATTGACAATCCTGCTGTTAATTCATTAATTTTGGCCATCTCGATTGTTTGTACGGCTTGATTTTCGAATTTTCACGGATTTATGTATGAATCGTGATATCTTAGATCGGGTACCCGGCCAAAGTAAACCATTTCGCCTGTTTTCGGGTCGACTGTTGTCGTTTGGTCGCGGAAATGGTGACCACCCATTCGGCGCCTCAATTCGCCGAGGTTTTACTGCCGCCAACGGCTTTGCTTTTTAAGTCCTCTTAAGTTTTATTATGCTTCAACCAAAGGTGTAATTGAGTAATGCTGGTGCCGAGACCGTTCCGAGTCCCTTCCGCACCAATCCAGCCAAAATAATCACAAACGCTTTCCCTGGCAACTTCAAATTGAGCTCTTTGCCCATTTTGGTCTTGAGCAGCGTATGGCGTCAGCACCACTCGAAGCCGAGAGGTGTTGTAGACCTTCCAAGTCATTTTTCAAAGTAAGGTCACTTTTGTTAGATGAGGCGACAACAAACACGACCAGTCATGTTCCATAACAGCCCGCGCTCATACAAAATCTCCACTGACGGGCGAAATTGTAAGAAAATACATGTTCGCGTAATTACTTTCCACCCTGTAGAATACACACAGTGGCAAACATGTGCATAAATATACAAAAGATTGACGAAATATGAGCGCCGGTGCATTAGTGCTCACCCTGAATGCCCACAATATTGTGTGTCATCAGGCTTCTAAATGCACCGGCCTATTCAAGCTATATATCATAATTCATTGTGGAAATGTGGAACGTCAAAATATGGCTTTAGAGTCGGTTCAGACTTGACATTTCCACTTTGCGAAATAACTACACTATGCTTCTTTTGAGCCATAACACCACCTGATGCTTCAATCTTTCCATTGAGCTGCCTACATCGCTTTCCTCACACACGTTATCCCGAACATCCAAACACTTCCGCGGATCTTCGCCCTTACAAGTTCAACCATCAGAGACCGGAATAGATCTGCAAGCGACAGACGAGCTAGATCCGAGCGAACGCACACAATTGTCGCCGAAAACAGCGTCAGGCGCCTGTCATTGCCACCCGCGACGACCTATCGAGTCGCAGCAGTCGTTGTCTGAAACCATTTCCGAGTATAAAGCATCAGTGAGCTGAGCTTCCACGCAGCGACAAGACATTGGCACGCACTCTGCGACGCTCTACGCTGTTTTACATCGCTGCGCTTATCTGCATTCCCTACCGAAATATTTAACTATAGGCCACCTCGAGACTCTACATTGTCTACCTCTGTTTGGCAGCGACCATATCTTACTGCCATAATTTGTCGCTTTACTGCCATAATTTGTTGCTTTACATGCCACTCAATCTCTCTCAACACCACCTAATGTTACTCGCCACTATAATACATCACACTACGTCATTCCACTTTTTTACGACACCACGTCGGCGGCGGGCGGGCTCGGCGGTCGGGCAGGCCGGGCCGGCCGGCGCACGAGGGGCTGGGCCATGGTACCGACTAGTGTCTGTTATCCGCATGCTGTGTGCTCGTCTGCCTTCCTCCTGTCCTTCCTTTGGTGTTGGTAAAGAAGCGTTGCCTCCACTTCGCTGCCACCTATCCTCTTCCAATGCCTGCCTGTGTTTCTTTTTCTCACATGCTTCCGCTTTTATTTATCGATCCCGTGTGGATATGTTGCCAGCTAGAAAGCGCACTTTTCCTGAGTGTCGGCGCTTATTTATTCATATACCATACCGCACGTAAGAGCGCTCACTGCCTTATGCATGATAGCTGACTGAAGTTATGTGTCATTTTTTATCCTGTTCTGCTCATTATATGACGGACGCTAACAGCCTGGGGCTACCTTTGGGTCAGTGTGGGATACGCATGGGTCATGTGAGATTCATAACACGGCGCTCATTAACGTGCTTTATATTACTTTACTTGTATTTATTACTTTAATTTCTTTTTATCAGCGTATTTGTTGGTGGTTACATGGACGGACTTTCCCCCTGCCATGCCCCAGAGTGCTCGCATTTTGTCTTGAATGACGCAATAGAGCCGATGGCACGGTAATGCGCGGTTCATGTGGTGCAAATACGCCGGCCAGTGCGGTTATGTGGCCATGGTATGTGTCCCCCGCGGCGTCCGGCCTATGGACCGGTCTCTCCTGGCGTCCCCCGGGCCCTGCTGGCCGTGACAGCTCTAAGGGACGCCTGGAGAGCTCGCCAATCCGGCCTGTCGCAGACAGTGGCGTCCGGGCCACCGCCGGCCGACCGACTGCGGTCGAGCGATGGCTGCGCGGACTCTCAGAGACCCACGTGGACTCTCAGAGAAACCGCCCCGCGGGTGTGGCGACGCGCCGAGTGCCCTCACCTCTGACGTTGTTCAGACGACGCAGAAGTGACGGCGCCGACGTTCTGTCCCCGTCCCGTCGCCGCGATGCGCTGAGAGTTGTGACGGCGATCAGCGCTGTGAGACCGCTCGTTTGTGGGAGTGGTGATCTGACTCCTGTGACGCCACAGTCGCGGCCGGACGCGACGGACACATTAGTGGCAGACTGCGGACCTCTCCAGCGCGAGGTCCCCTGGGTCGGATGCCAGTGGGCCAGACGGCAGCGGCTCTGTGCGGACGCTCTGGCGCATGACGCAAAGCTTTGTGCATGCTTGGAATGTTTGTTTGTTTGGGAATGTTTAGTGCATGCTGCTGTTTATTTTGTGTGCAGGATTACGGTTGTTATTTGTTAATGTACGTACAATTGTTTAGTATGTTCACTTGTTGCTCAAGTGATGCCCAGTAAAATATGTTTGGTGTTTACACTACTGGCTCGGTGATTAATTATCCATTAGACATGCTTTGATCAGGTCTCAGTTCCAGCCTTCCCGAACTAATCGTTATATTACACTAAGGTCGAGCAAATATTGGCTGAGCGGCCGAGTCAATGTCGTTGATGCGAGCCTTTGACCCTTGTGCTCCCCGTGTTAGCTGCCCTGCGCCAGTGATCGATATTAGTGTTTGCTGCAGATAGAGGCTCTTTCGCCATTACCAGATTTATCACGAGTTTTGACCTATAAATATATCAGACAGGGGAAGCTGGGCTAGCACCAATAACGTAGACTGTTTTGTGATTCAGAAAGAATATTCAGAATTTCAGAATTTTTGATTCAAATAATGTAGATAGGTATTTGATCAATTGAACATTGATTACAACAACTCAGTTTTACGCTCCATTGCAATGCATGAACAATGGTATTAAACAATTTGTAATTCTTAAATTGTTTGGTATTAAAGTAAAATTTGGTATTACACAATTTTGTATTTAAAATCTAACTGTCCAAAAAAGGAAAAGAAAAACTTGGTTTTAAGGCAAGAATAGAAAATGAAAATAAAAATAAAGATATAGATATGCACGCATCCGGGGCAGAGATAACAGCAGATCTACCGTACAGCCTGAGGCAGTCGGTGGCAGGCTGTTCAGTTCATTGCGTACTGCGTAGACCGCTCTATCCACTTCCATGAAAAAATTGAATGAGTCGGTTATCGTATATCTACCAGGCTGGACTAAAGTAAATCCCTTTCTAATGAATGAGGCTTCCGGCCCGCCGTCTTTGCCTCGGTCACGGCTTCAACTGCCCTCTGATGTGTTCCCAAATAAGTTCCAAATGACGTATTGCGGCATTCAATTAGAGTCCCATATTCGTTGAAAGTTAAGCATAGACATGAAGTGAGCTGTCAAATTCAGAGCTTTAAGGGGTACCAATAAAACTTAGCTGTAGACTTTCGTAACTTCAAATATACCGAGCGACGGCTGACTATTTCTCAACTGCGGGAGATTAATGAAATAGGGAATAGTTCTGGGCTAATTTAGTTTTGAAAGAGTTTGACGTTAATGATTGAATGGTGTGAAACGTTTTTTTGAGCATGATTATGATTATAATGGAAATCAGATGGAATAGTAACCTTTTGCTCATAACTAAAGTAAGCCAAAAACAAATCCAAAATATATTTTCGGTGCTGGACCTTCTTCAGTGGAAACCATTCCACTCTGGAACCATTCTTCAGTGGACCATTCCACTGAAGAAGGTCCAGCACCGAAAATATATTTTGGATTTGTTTTTGGCTTACTTTAGTTATGAGCAAAAGGTTACTATTCCATCTGATTTCCATTAGAGTTTGACGTTACGGCAATGTGACGTAGTTGGCTCGCAGCGCGAGGAGTGGTTTTCCATATGTTATCCTATTGGAGCCTAACACACTGGCGGATCCAGACCTGCGTTTTGGGGGAGGCCAACTCATGCCAGGAGCCAAACCTAGGGTACCCCCAAATCCTGTTTTCTCATCGGATTTAGGCCACTTATTTTTCGTCACAGCCCTGAAACGATATTTTTTAAACTAAAAATATAATAAAAAATATAGAAATGGTAGCCCACCCGGCTTCAGCTTCGTCTCCTGTAGACAGACCAGGAGAGGACAGTCGCGACGGATCACCGTCTGTAAATCAACAAGGCTACTGCGGAGTCCTCTACAGTTCCACTGTAAGAAACTCTGCATGGAGAAGACAGTAAAAGAGGCGCAGAAGCGCTTTAAAAGCCCGTCCAGACGTAAAACAGCCCAAGAAGGCGATAAAACTGTTTAAAAGATTGAGTAGAAAGACGACTAGAAAATCACCTCCCCAGAGGATTCGTATTGAATCCTCGCGTGGCTAGTTCTCTGTCGGCCGTCGGCAGACTGGGACCGAGGTCCCACAGGGCCTGAAACGGTTCGGTTGCCAAACCGCACCCGGCCAGGGCCCTGCTCTGGTGGCGACGGGGGACCACGCTTGGCCGAAGGCCTGCGTTCGGCCAGCACCGAGCTTGGGGGCTGGGTGCAGGATCCGGCACGCTGAGGGTTCCGGATGCCGCCCCAAGGGACGGCGGAGGGGGCCGCCTCGGGAGAGGCGGGGGAGGGGGAGGGGGCATGGCCGGAGAGCCGGCCGGGGCGTTCACCACTGGGGACGGCCTCCCCTCCTTGGCCTTCTCGGCCAGTCTGGCACGTTTGGCGTCCCTCGCCCGTCGCTCCTCCTCTCCCCGCTTCAGGGTTTCCAGCACTGCTGGGCTGATCGCCCTGTCAGATCCCGGAGATGGTGGTACAGTGGCTGTTGGAGACTGGCGCCTCGACGGGCGGCGCCGTGGGTGAACAACGGTCCAGTCATCCTCAGATTCTGCCCGGCGACGTGCATCAGCAGCAGGCGCTGCTGGCACAGAATCGGCTGCGGGAGCCGGCGGGGTGTCATCCTCAATGAGCCCCGAGAGAAGCTGGATCAGCTCTGCTACAGAAAGCTGGCGAAGATTGCCGGCCTTCCTGAGGGCACCACTCACCCCGGGTCCGAGGGCGACCCGGCTTGCAGCAGGTTGGGGTGGCCGAGCGGCCACATCTCGGTATGAAAGCGAAGGTGCGGGAGTGCGCTGTCGCACCCTGTCCCGCGCCTCGCGAAAGGGGACGTTCTCCTTCGTCATCAATGCGCGCACCTCAGCCTCGAACACAAACTTAGGGCATTTGCGGTGCCATGCCCGGTGCTGGCCACCGCAGTTGGCACATTTGACACTGTCCGATTGGCAAGCGTCAGAGCCATGCCCCTCAGCTGAGCAGACCCCACAGCGCTGTGTTCCCCGACACTTCGAGGAGACGTGCCCGAAGGCCTGGCATTTGAAACACCGGACTGGATCCGGAAGAAAGGCACGAATGGGAACCACAAGATAGCCAACCTTGACCTCCCGCGGGAGGGTGGGGCGGTTCCGAGTTAAAACGATTGAGTCGGTGTTCATAAGAGATCCTTTCACCTTACGGCGGATGCGGCGGGCATGGGTGACACCTTGCCCTTCCATTCCGTCCACGACTTCGTCGTCCGCCACGCCGCGGAGGTCCGGGCATGTGATCACTCCCCGCACTGAATTTTTGAACGGATGTGGCTCAACTTTGACCTCTATTTTGCGAACCTGCTTATCTCGTGCCTTGAATGATATTTCTTTGAGGGCAAGCATATTCCGGATCTCAGTTTGGTTCGTCAGGTGGATTTCCAGGGTCCCGTCTGGGCGTTGGGTTACACGCTGAGGCTGACAGTGAGGCGAGAGTGCCTGCTCTCTTTGAAACGGATTGAGTTTGAGCGGCACGGGCTGGCCAGACTCATCCTGATCAGTTGAGCTCATGAGCAGAAAGTGAGGCAGCGGCCTCCCAAGATCACCGGGTGGTCGAGGGGTTGCCTCAGTCGAGGTCTGGGGGCGAGGACATCCGGGCGGGGCCGGAGTTGAAGTGGTCGCCGAGGTCGAAGTGGTCGCCGAGGTCGAGGTGGTCGTGGTTGAGGTCGAGGTCGAGGTAGGGGTCGGGGGAGGTGTCGGTTGGACCAAGATTCTTGGTTGGACAGTGACACCCCTGCCGTATGGCCTCTGATCAAGCTAGAGCTTCGCGGAAAAACAAGCGTGTCGCCCGTGAGTAACGAGAGGAAGCCGATGGTGCCCGATTTTAGGGTTCTTGGTCATTGGTTGACCGTCCAGTCCAGGTCACACTGCAGTATCCCAAAATTTGTCGATTTGGGTGCGAACTGACATCCAAATGAAAATTATTTTGCACTCTCATCTGACATCTCCATTTTTTAAGAGCTATTTCCCACTTCCAATTTTACTGGCAGTAAGCATTTGCGTCGATGGTCGTTTTACACCTGCAATCTGTCACAATTGTACAGGGTGTCCCAAAAAAGTTTACCTAGGATAAATCACCGACGCTGAAAGTCAGTTGGGCGCACCGACGGGGGGCGAATGACCGTCCCCCCCCCCTGGAGATCTCGAGAACGAAGCAAGATGCGACAAGCGGTAAACGTCATGGGGTACGCACGGACAAGGTCTACAATTTTTACAAAGGTCATTTTCAGGTAAGGTTAACCCTCGCCGGGCGAGGGGGCGGGTGCCGCACCCCCCCCCCCCATAGGGTTTTTTCGCGATAGCTCCAAACACGCTGGCGATAGAGAGCTGTAGTTTGGCATACTTGACGTTTGATTCAAACCGGATCTGTTGACACCAACCGCATTTTCGGGTCAGGTTAAGTCACTGACCTATGACGTCATAAGTGAACCTCTGCACGGTCTTCAGATGTCGCAACTTCGCAACGCCCTCACTGCCAGAGGAGATGTCACAGGGAAATGAAACTTGCAGGATCTAGTATCCATTATGAGTCTCCCAACTTGTATATCTCGGATTTTTTTAAAGGTCATATGAGGTCAGATCATTTTCGTGACCTCACCATTATAAGTCAACGGGAAAAAGAATAAAAACTGCTATCCTGGCGCTGGTAACGATCTCCAACTATCTCAAGCACACATAATCGTGATTTGATGCACTCCTTGCAACTAAGGTTAGATACGTCACTTTTGCAATGTTGACCTTGCGTGATGTCATTTATGACGTCATCAAGGTCATATTAGTTTTTCGTCAATACCTCCCGATCAAATTGAGCTAGCGAGTCGGGAAAGCCACCACTGGGCTCAGGAAGACCTGCCAAATCGAATGATATGCGACATGACCTCTTTCGACCAACTTCGTGACCTGGGGGCGCTGACCTAACCGTGACCTGAGGTCAACACCCTAAGTTGACCTGGCCCAAACAAAAAGTATATCATTTGACGTGCCTGAGCGAGGCAAACACGATGCTGCCAAAGTTGCGGCTCTGCGGCCGTTTTTTTGCTAAGTTACTCGCCAAAAATTGAACCGTACCTTGGGACACTTGACCTGACCTCAGAGGTCACCGGTTGACCAAGGACCTTAAAATCGGGTACCAATCTTTGCGTCTCGTAACGGCGCGCACGCTCGTTTTTCCGCGACGCGCTAGCTCCACCAGTGGCGAAACGGCGAGGGGGTCGTACCCGCCCCCCCCCCCCTCGGCCGGCGCGTATGTAGAAAACCAATAGGTTCGGCGAGGTTTAAGACAATTTTGCCATCCTGAGGCTCTAAATGAGAGCGAAGTGGAGCAAAGTGGAACTTAGAGCGAAATGGAGGCCAGATTCGTGATCAGCGGCTACAAATCATAATCGTACTATAACAGTGTAACGCTTTTTGGGGCGACCAACGGAGCGAGCGAGAGGGTGGGCCTTGCGCGTGCGAAATTGCGAGGGGGTACCTCCAACTAACTTGTGCACTGCATCCTACTAACCGGTCCCTAGCGATGTGCCAAATTTGAGCACAATCGGCCTGGCCGTTCTCGAGATCTGGAAGCGTCACTCTGCACGTTCGCACGTGCAAAATGTGTCCCAACTGACTTTTGCACTGCACCCTATTAACTCGAACATTTACCGGCCGATTTTCAAAATTCAAACGGTGTTCGATAGCCCCACCGGGGGCTATCAAAGGTCGGATTTTCACCGTTCACAGGCATTTCAAGAAATGTGTTGTGAAATCGAGTAAATTGGTAAGTTATCGAACACCATCGATGGTACATTGTTCATCAAACACATACTTTGCTATCTGAGGTCACTGATACCAGATCAGATCACAGAGGTCAGGTCACTGGGGGGTCACAATATAAGAGTTGTGTGATACATGTTTTATGGTCCATTTTACATGACAGATGCGATAATGTGGGTCAGGCAGCCTTTGGGGCCAGCTTAGGTCACGTTTTGGTGAAAGTCAGGTCAAGGTCAGGTCAAATTAGGTCAAATTTCAAAGTTGATATTTTTGCATAAAATGGGTATCGAATTTCGATGCAGCTCGTCACGGGGAGTCTAATGGTGGTCTTTGTTACCCTACGTGGTCTAGAATTGCCAAAAATTGAGTTTGAAAATTTGACGTAATCATTTTTGAACAGTTTTTTTTTTCGCCATAACTTGGCCAAAAAGTGAGATATCGATCTGAAATTTTTGTATGTAGATAGAAGACGGTAGGTACTATCACATATATTCCGGTTTTTTCGAAACTCAAAAAACTTTTTGGAATTTTTGGTTAATATATAACAAAATGCTTTTTTGATTTTGGGGGGTCAAAACTCAAAAATTTCAAAAATCCGAGATAGCAGTTTTGTAGCCCTGTTAATTCTACACATTTTATGTTTTGATCATTTTTCTGCATCTTCAAAGCTGTAGGCCTGACAGCTCTTCTCGCGAAGTTTTTTTTTCGGTCGAAAATGGCAGAACATGACGTCATTTGTGGCCAACCTATCAAAGCTTCTTGAAAAAATTGGTCACAATGTGTAAAACTGATGCCCGGAGGGGTCCTGAAAGTTTGGTGGCAATATCTCCAGCCGTTTAGGAGATATCGACGGAAAGGACAGGGGGGACCGTTTCGCCCCCCTCTCTCCCTACGGGGCGCGGGTTAACCGGCCCCTAACCATGTACCAAATTTCAGCGCAATCGGTTCAGCCATTCTCGAGATCTTGAATCGACCCCTGCACGTGCGCACGTGCAGCAGCACCCCAACTCTGGCACCCCAACTCACGAAAGACTACGCTCGCTTCGCTCGCTCCTTAAAAAATATAATTACGAGCGAGCGAGCGCAGCGAGCGAAGCGAAGTCTTTTCAATATAACGGAAAATCTCAGTATGAGCGGGCCGGCCCGGCCTGTACCTAACGCTTTTGAGAGGCTTATATCTCAGCAACTGCTGGACCGATTGGCCTGCGGTCTTTTTTGCTGGGTAGCCCCATCCCTTCTACCCCGTAATTTACTGCTTTTGATACATCTCAATGAACGTCATGGCACGTGCCACGTGAAAAGTCAAGGGTGTTCAAGCTGTTTTGCAAAAGTAACGCTTTTGGGAGGCCCATATCTCAGCCAGCAACCGCTTAGGCAATTGTCTTGCAGTAATTTTTGAAGGGTAGCTGCATCCCTTCTACCAAACGCCGGATACTCTTGATCCATGTGAGTGACCCCCCACTGCACGTGCAAAATGCAAAAAGAGGGTGTGTGAAATTTGTTCCCATTACAATAACTCGGCAATTACTGGGGCGAATTCGTTGAAACTTGGCATGCAGGTAGGCACCCATTAGACAATGCATTCCTATGTGTAACGGTTAGGGTGCTATTGCACGTGCGCACGTGCAGGGGGCACTTACAGATTTCGAGAATGGCTGGGCCTATTGCGCTCAAATTTGGTACGCGAGTGGGGACAGGTTAGTAGGGTGCAGTGCAAAAGTCAGATGGAGCCCTGTTTGCACGTGCGCACGTGCAGGGTGACGCCTCCAGATCTAAAGAACGGCTGGGCCGATCGCGCTCAAATTTGGCACAATTCTATAGACAGGTTAGTAGAGTGCTGTGCACAAGTCAGTTGAAAGCACCCTCTCGCACTTCTGCAGGTGCAGGGCTCACTCTCTCGCTCGCTCGTTCTTCGCCCAAAAGGCGTTTTACTGGTAATATAATATCATATAATCATGTAACCATACACGATATATAAAACTGTTCGTAATTTGCCTATCCCTAAAACTATTTTTGGCAGCTATTTGAAGTTCACGTCTGTGACGCCGAAGTTCAGGGGTCTATAAAATCGACCCTGTGACGTCATCAAGGGGCTAGGTCCACATTTTTTACACCAGAATGTGTTCAATTGATGGGAAAACAGGTACTAAAAGTTTTGCTTTCGTATTTCTAAGCGTTCGGGAGCTATAGCAAATTTTTGCCGGGGGACCCCCGGACTCGCAAGGGTTAAAGAGGTAGGAGAGCATTTGCTCTGCTTCGCGTATTTGATTGCGAAGATCTAAACAAGCGCAGAGCGTGACATCAAAGAAATTCCAATGTCCGGTAACTCCGCAGTGACTGATCCGACCATATCCTGTGTCCGACCATGTCGTTATTTGGTGTGTGCTATGGCGTTGATCAGATGAAGCACGTGCGCACATGCTCGCCAAGCCCTTTGTTGTTTTCATAACCAGACTACTGATTGTGGGATATGATATATAACTACTCTTGTTTGTTTATATTTTCAAGTACGACTATCTTCATTAAGAGCGAAACTTGACTACCAGTAGCCCAGGCCAGGTTTTTGCCTCTTCATGAATTTTGTCGAGATGTATCGGGGACTACAGAACAGTCGGTGCTGCTCTTTTCTCTGCCGTTTGGCAGGCGATTTGGTGCTGGTCTCCCAGGAGACGGGCCTGGGTAAACACAATCGTGCTCGTAGCTGGGCTCTGCGCTGCGACGACGAAAATACGCCGGCGTTTCCACCGCACTTTGTCATTCATTTTTATCGACATTCTGGTTTCAGCGTGTGGCAGGAGAAAGGAGAGAATTTAGATGAATATTCACGAAGTGATCGCTGTTCTTGGTTGCGCTTTTTATAAGCGACCCCGGAGGTGCTGACAGCAATAACTAATCGTTAAAGCGGTAAATATCGGCCTTCCGCAGCATTTAAACTTATGGCTGTGGCCTTGGCTGTGACTGTAGCGCCGCGATATCACCTAAAACGTAAAAATAGCTCCATTATTGCGCTCCCGGACACAGTCTGGCAGTTTTAGCGAATGAGGAAAGTTAGCATTTGTTTAGAAACGTCTGCACTTGTCACCAAGTGAACAAACATTTAGCATTGGCATTTGATGGTCTCATTTTGAACTTGACCTAGAATATGGTTAGGGTGGCTCGTGGATGATTTTTGACGAGCTTTCGAATTCCGCTCGTCGCTTGTCACTGGGAACCGAGTGGGATGGAAGGCGTTTGAACGTTCCTCCCATTAGCGCACCGGAAATCGGGAGACCCAGTGGAGCGGAGGTCAATCAGGGTCTGATGGGTGGAGGCTGGAGAGACAAACATTTTTGGGGTTCTGATAGAAAACGAATACGGACAGTGATGTTCTCTCAGATCTTTTTCCAACAGCCTTCCTCGTCGCTGGTTCTTGGCTGAGAACTGTTTACTCTGAGCTGTCTGCTGGGAGACGAATTGACTTCGCAATGCAGTTGTTTTCATTACAAAGCTCGTATGTCCGTTCGCGGGACTTCATTCCGTTTCAGTGCCAGTGCCTCAAATCGTTTTCACACGTGTTGTAAGTCTTCTCCGTGCTGGTCACGTCTCAATTATCTTGGGGGGGAAATATGCAAATGGCCCGAGCTTTCTTCCGTTTACCCTGACTGCCAGAGAAAAGTCAAAGCACTGCAGTTGTTTTGGAATTGCTTTTAAGTCTCTCTTTTTATTTTTTTATTTTCTTTGAAGGAAGGCTCTTGCCGTTTTTTGGCTTCTTTTTCACTTTCATTATTCACTCTCACTGAAGTAGTTATCATCCCTTTGCACTATTGAGGCACTAAATGCGCTAACATTTTGTCTTCCTCGCCGTGTTGAAAACGTGAAAACGTGAAAATGGATCTGGACCAATCCTGGATGATCTCCTGAACCGACTTGCATCATCACCGAATATTATCAAATCCGACGAGTGTCGGGCGATCCGTGTTCACTCTGGCCACTGACCCTCGATGACCTGTGTTCCACAGGTGATCACTGGCTCCTCTACTGGTCTGGTTGAGATGTTTGTGGTGCGCTCCAGCTGAGCAGGCGGCGACCCGCGGTACGTCTCTCGCCTCCTGCTATTGGCAGATGGGGGCGTTCGGGGAACGGGGAGGAGGGGCGGGGCGTTGCTTTGGGCGACGGCGCGGCGGCGATGCGGGAATACTCGTGATGCTCTGATCGTGCCTCGATGAGGGCGAGGGGGGTAAGTGATGAAGGTGCGCTGTAACTTGTGCTGTGGCATCAGCAGTGGCAGTTCGTGGCATCTGCTGCATTCCGGGCTGTGTTGTGTCGGTCCTTGGCAGGGTTTGCACGGGGCAAGTTACCAAGATCAGCGGCGCGATTGAGGCCTTCAGCACGCTTCCCGTCTGACGACAATATGTTATTTGATGTTTGCGGCTGTGCGCATTTGCAAGTCTAAAATATTGCATTAGACGCAAATGTGAGATTTGGTTCGCGTGTAAGCCGGGGAAGTGAAATGATTCCTAAAGCACCACTGATGCTCACGTGCTTACAATTTTTGTGTGTGCAAGTTTCGTAACCAGCCGTATACCGTACAAAGTGTGTGTGTGTGTGTGTGTGTGTGGGAGCCTGACGCGAGCGGCTCGGGCGAGCGGGAGGACCTCGCCGCAGTTTCTGGTCTTTCCTCGGCCGTCAGTCGTTGACGCTCCGGGTAAGTATGATTAAAGTGCTGCCGGCGCGACGTGCGGGGCGTGACAGCGAGGGATGACATGGGTCTCAGGTGATACTGCGGACAGGTGTCTCCGCGGCGAGTATGAGAGGTTGGCTACCTCCAACAGGGTCCCAGCAACAGGCCAGCGACCCGTGCCTGTGCCGACGGGTCTCACTGCTTGGTAGTGTGATAACGGCGTTAAATAAACGACGATATTGTGACAATGTGGGTGTTTTAGCTGGCATTTGTACTCGATGGGGGTGGCAGACTTACGACACAGGTGTCGCTGGAAACCTAAAGGCGGGGGAGGTTAATGGGCGGGTGAAATGACGGTAGATGTTACTGCACACTGCGCAGGGTATGCAAGGTGCACTGTTGCACGATTTGAGAACAAGCCGAATGCAAGTTTGATATAGGTTTATGTATGAGGCTCGAAGTTTATAAACGTGAATAAATATAAACTTTGATATAAATTCAACCTTTAAATCAACTTATCATTATGGTTTGTGCAAGGACGAGGGTGAAGACTACTTCGGAAGCGTTAAGTTAGCCTAATACATCGACCGTTCCCAGCAAGGTCATCCTTGGTGCTACTTCTGAAAATTTTACAAGAGGAGCCAAAAAGTTCTGAATTGACTGTGGCACAATATGACGCTAATAGGATTGTTGTACTCGATATGTCAGCACAAGAAGCAGGTAGTGGCACGGTTGTTCGTGCTCCCTTCGCGGCTCGTCGAGCTGATCGACTGGTATACTGGTACCAATTTCGATAAATTTGATGCTAAGGATATTCTTGTTCCGAACCCTCGACATGGCTTCAAGTTTTCCCGACATCTCATGTGCTTCTGCGAATGAGATAGGCCTATAACTTGACATAAGCCGGCCATCTTTTATTGACGCTGTCGGAGATGACAAATATCATCACGAGTTTTCGGTTACCACGACCAAGAAGCATTTAGGAATGGGCTAATCTCTACGAGGCGCGAAGGGAGCACACTTGAAAATACTTCGCAATCAATTTGCTGTGCAAAAGTGGTGATCCCAAGATGGCGTCGCATTACATAATACACCGTCGATAGTGCATCGATGCTGTAACAACACCATCAGCGTTCAGCGCCACCATTGAATGGAATTATTTTATGAGAACTGGGCCTGGGACTATAACAGCAACTCAGCAGCAGACTTATGCAGTATAGTGTCTAATTTTTCACGGGCTTCCTACCCTATTTGCATGAATTGCAAATTCGACATGCCGACCGGCTTTGAGTTTAGACAGCCCCAACAGTGCAGTATAGTAGCACAACTGCGTCCTACGGCGCTTATCCCCAGATGAGTGATCTTTGAAGAACGCAGCCTTGGCGTAACCTTAGCGCGGGCAGGGCGGCCGGCTGAGAGTTACTCGAGCTGTCAAAACCAGAGCTCTGTTCGCCCCCGTTTATTTTCAGCAGGTTGCGACCATGCTGCTACTTCTCGGCTCCTCATTGGTCGAATTCAAGTGGTCTATTTGTTAGACCAATGAGAGGCCAAGAAGCGCCAGCAATAACTTCCTTACATGGGGAAAACCGACAGCACGCTGATATAAAAACAGCGACCGAACAGAGCTCTGGCCTCTTTACACTCCAGTCTGCTTAGCATGCTCCTGGATACGATCCGGGCTCCTGATCTGCGGTGCTGCGGTGAACCGAGAAAGGCATTTATGTAGAAAGGAGTTGTATCGGTCTTAGGGTTTTTGTTCGATATAATTGCATTATTATGTTTGTGTATGCGTAATGGTTTGAAATGCGTTTCGTAACTCCTCATTACCACGTGTTTTTCTTTCCATTCTGCTATTCAAATATTAATTGTATATTTACTCTTTTGTACTTGATTTCATACGATCTTGCCGTGAAGCCTATCTTTACGGGTGTACCTATATGCGAAATTATAGGTAAAAAAAAACTTACGAAATTATAGATTGGACCCCCGCGCACAAGAGAGTGGCTCTGTTTCCTGCGAGGCGCGACGCACAGAGGAGGCTGTCACCTCTATCAATGAGCTGCAGCTATTGATCTACAGTTGAAGCTCCGTCCAAAGCCTGGGCACCTACACGTGAGGCGTTTCTGGGTACGTGTCTATCTTCTTATAAGGTTGCTTGTTTATCGTTCTTACAAGTCGATTTACTCGCTATATGCCACACGGTAGTATTTTGTTTCCTTTGATCAGTCGTTTTAAGGTTTCGAAAAAACTTATGTGGATGGCTTGATGAAAAACTAAGGTGGAATTTGAACGTTTTTTTTTTCGGAAAGGCAAGGCTCTCACCAACCCTAAGAAGCCAATAATGCATCATTTTATTTCTTTCTCATGAGGCGGCTAATAAAACACCAGTATCGTGTTTATCCTTCGGTAATTGTTGATATTTTAGAGCCTATGGACCTCCATCTGGGGCCAGTTTGTCCATTCACTTACCTATAGCTTTGATTACGAACCTTGTCATAGTTAAAAGTTGTAATCATTTAGCTTCAAGCTCATGACGTCTGAATGCGTCTCATGAGACATTAGTATGAACTTAGATCCTATAGAAGATCGTGATTCGTGAGCATAGGCGCGGGAGCCGGGGGGGCAGTGGGGGCAGCTTGCCCCCCCAACTCTGGGGCCGTGGGGGCGGTGCCCCCACAGCTTTGAGACGGAATACCACACTTTTTTTTGCAAATGTTTTCTTTTTTGTTGAAAAAGCCGAGGGGTGAAAAATAAGTGGCCTAAAACCGGTGAGAAAACTAGATTTGGGGGTACCCTAGGTTGATCTCTATTATGGTGTGCCCCCCCCCCAGTCGGAAAGTAGTTCCCGCGCCCCTGTTCGTGAGTATTATGCGGCCCAGTGTCACCGAAACCCAACTAGCGCAGATCGCTCGATCAAGGACAGCATAAATTCGCTGTGTGGCTCCTTACGCAATGCGGACACGTCATGTGAACACGCCACGTCACAGAGAAGCATTTTAGGTGCAACGATCTGGTATATGTATATCGGCTTTGTCACGTTATTGAGTTTTTGAAGCGTTTAGTGCGTGCTCACGAGTCGCGTGCGTATTTTACAAATAGATATGCATCATTTGATTTTGACTCAGACCGAATTTCGCGTAGTTTTTTTCATGATGCAGAAAATAGACATGAATCTTCTGTTTGGCCTACCTTTACTTTTTAGGTGGATGATTAATACAAGCCTGTTACAAATTCATCTTTTCTTGAAACCACTCTTTAGCACGTCGCTTGATAAATGATGGTTAAGAAAAAAGGGGAATAAAATCATTTCTTTTAATATCAGTATCCAGTTACTCAAGAGTCCTGTGGGCTTTACAGTCGCTTAGAGTCCGCTCTACTGACTTTCGACTGCGGGTATATTGGACGCAAGAGCTTGTTGTGGCAGTTCGTGCCTGTTTTCCACTTACAGGTATATTGCGTGAATAGCACTTGTGCTAAACCTGTATTTAACAAAAGTAATTTGGAATCAGGGTTTTATTTTCAATATATCTCTTTTAATTGTGTTGTTGATGAAGTGTATGTGTATTGTGTATGCTTATGTTACATATGGTTCACAACTTTTTCCTTCCACCTAGCCACTTGAACGTGTTTTTTCAGAGAACGATTAAGTTGTTCAGATGAAGTTATGTTGCCTTTACGTAATGGCTACTAATGTGTCAGCACCCTAAGGGTTGAATAGCAGTGTGTACAAAATTTACAAAATTTAAGTGCGGGTCTCAGCAGCCGTAGCCGATCAGAAAAATAGGCATGTACTTTTTAATTTCGATGCAAACTTTCAATTTGTTTTGTATCTCCGATCGGATTGCGTCACAGAAAAAAAAAACGTTTTAGGGAGGTTTCGCATTTATTTTGTGTTCACTGATGTAGGGAGCTGTTCAAAGCAAGTTCTTTTGTTCTCTCAAGCTGATTATAGCGGAATGGAGACACTTTTGGCGCTGTTGGCCCCACGAAGACGCTGACGCCGCATTTTAATAACCCGCCGGGTGTGCAGGGTTTTTACACGCTAAAAGAGGTGAGCCGCCGGGCTCGATGCCGTGATCGCGCGCTTATTTGATGGTTATTTCAGAGCGGCGACGGACAATCGACAGGGCGACAGTGGTGGACTGTGCTTCTGAGCCTCAGCGATACATCTGTGCGCACTAGACGCAAGCAGAGTTAACAAATCTGTCGATAGTGTTTGCCTTTGATAAATAATACCGCTGTCTTTTTTAGCAATGTAATACACTCAGAGGCCGGAGCGTATAATGGCGTAAAGTCCGTGCAATGTTATTGCTAACAGCATACGGGACCCTTGTGTTTGTTCCAAACATAAAACGGCACATTGTTGAGGTACTACAGCATGCCAGCCCAAACTTGGTTGGCAATCAGCTCGCCTGAAAACGCCTCGAGGACGGCAGCATAGCAGAAAACTGCAGAGCGTCTGGGAAGGAAATTACTGATGTTATGCAATATATCCGGGTGCCAGCCGAAAATGTGCGGCATGAAAAGCCTCGCCTGTGGCGGCGAGCGAGCTGCAATTAATGGCATTGTCTGCAAAGCCACTTTATATGATTTCCCTTTAGAACAAGCAGAGCTCTTAACGGAAATGAACTATAATACCCTCATGCTTGTATAGCTTCATGGTATATCGCTGCCAGATTTGCTCTTCCGACCAGGAGTGTTCAGCTGAATGACCGTCCTAGGATATACCTTGAACGTCCCGCTCTGGAGCTGATTGGATAATGGCCTTATAACGTCATCATCATTTGTTCGAAAATGGGCAAATGGGTTCCCGAGAACGTCATAACACTAGCAAACAGGATCTCCGTGTACTGCCAGCCGGCCACCATTCAGCGGTGACCAGGGGAGCATGGATCATCCGAACTGATCGCTGGGGACCATTCACTCGTACTATTATTGTGTTCTTATATTTTCCGTTCAGACATATCACTTTCATGCGAGCTACAATTACCTGGTCCATCTAGTACGATTACCACGACTGATAATCAAAGTCAGTTCTGAAATAAATGTCTGAATCACTAGTAGTTATGCCTATTTTGTCCCGGACGTGAAACGCCCCAGGTCGAGTAACATGCTCATAAAACAATGCCGATATCCAATGACACACACAGCAGAGCACAGTCTGGCTAAACAGCCACCGCACAATCATCCAGCGTCATCACCCAGCCACGGCATCGGACACGCCCCGATATTGAGATCGTTCGCTGAATTCCATAGGCCGCCGCCGCGGCACAATATCTGCACGAGTGGCGCCTCGGGCCAGCCGTATATCCGCCGCGACAGCTCACTGCTGTCACAGATGCGACACCCGATGATGATGACGCCACTGACGTCAATGACGCGCCGATGACGCTCAGTACTCGATGACGTGGGCGCAGCAGGTGCCCGGGGCCGATGACGGACTGCCGAGGCCGTTGACGCGTTCCAGACAGGGATGACGCTGGCTGGCACTCCGCCGCGATGCTGACCGGGACCATTCGCTGTGCATCGCCTCGTATGTGAAGGCCAGTATCTGGAGACAGGCGCGGTGCGGGGTCAGAGGTCAGATCGTGTTGAACCAAGTGGTTATTCGCTAAGAGCAGAGGAGAGGAAGTGATGGGGTTGAGTGCGGTCGTCAATCGTCATAGTAGACGAAACTCAAACGTTATTGTAGACCGGTGGTAATGAATTCATAGCAAATGGGTATTTCTTAACCCGCGCCCTGATGGGGGGGGGCCATTTTGGCCCCCCCTGTGGTTTTTCTTAAATAGCGAGAAAACGGCGGCGCGCAGCGCCGCCAAATTTTGGGTACCTTACCGGGCATCAATTTGACACCTTCACACAAAATTTCAAGTCACAGGTCACGTCAGGTCAGGAGTTATTGAGGTCAAACTGAGGTCATGTTCGAGCAAAAATGAGCAAAAAACATGACATCTTGAAACGCTCACCAATTCTACAGTTAACAAGCAATTTTAAAGTTCTTTATGTGGTTGTGTAGAGAAAAGACGTTGCTACAAAACTGCTATCTCGGATTTTCGAAATTTTGGGATTTTGACCCCCCAAAATAAAAAAAAAATAATTTTTTTAGAGAAACTCAAAAAATTTCCAAAAATTTTTCGAATTTCGAAAAAACCGGAATATATGTGATAGTCCCTGCGCTCTTCGATATACATACCAAATTTTAGATCGATACCTCTTTTTTTGGCCAAGTTATAGCGAAAAAACTGTTAAAAATTGATGACGTCAAATTTTTGAACTCAATTTTTAGCAATTCTAGACCTCGTAGCGCAAAACGGAGACCACCATTGAACTCCCCGTGACGAGCTGCATCGAATCGATACCCATTTTATGCAAAAATATCAACTTTGAAATTTGACCTAATTTGACCTGACCTTGACCTGACCTTGACCTGACCTTGACCAAAACGTGACCTAAGCTGGCCCTAAAGTCTGTCTGACCCACATAATCGCATTTGTCATGTAAAATGGACCATAAAACATGTATCACACGACACTTTCATATTGTGACCCCCCCAGTGACCTGACCTCTGTGACCTGACCTGGTATCAGTGACCTCAAATAGCAAAATATGTGTTTGAAGAACATTTCTCCATCGATGATTTTCAATGAAATGCATTTTACTCGATTTTACAACGCATTTCTTGAAATGCCTTTAAACGGTGAAAATTCGACCTTTGACCTGACCTGTGACGTCATCGGTTTGACAGAGGTCAATGAAATTGGGTCACAAGGTAGTTCCCCGCTGGGGCTATCCAACACCGTTTACCGCTTGTCGCTATGTTGCGTGGTTCTCGAGATCTGAGGGGGGGCCAAAATGCCCCCCCCCCCCATCAGACCGCGTTGCTCGGCAGACCCCATCTGGGCGCGGGTTAATTCATCTTGACCTTAATGACTGGAAATGAGTGATTGACATTTAGCCAAGTTCCCAACACACTTAGCACGCCGCGCCTTCGTAAAAAAAACTGGAAACGCTGACTTATGATAAGCTACCTGCTACCCTGCTCCCAACGCAAATAAGAACGCCTACATGTCAACAGTTTTTCAAAGCACAATCGGTTGAAAGACAAACAGCATTCGCCGACATCCTGTCGCGTCTGAACGTTTGTGGTCTTATAAAAAGATCACTTATTGAAACAAATCTACGGGGAATGTCAAGGCGATAAAAGGATTGTACTGTATCTACATTATTTTTCTCACTGGGATATTATTGTCAAGTCAACCAGTTTCACAAGCAAAGAAAAAAAATAGTAATAGCAATCAGGTTGTGAAGCCGAACCTTTTGTTCTTCCTATTGATATTCATCGGCATTCCGGGGTGCTCGCCCCGCTGTTATATGGTTGCCCCGATTTGGGCTTAGGAGGATAAATGTGTAGCGAAATTATGGCGGTTTAAATCGTCTCCCTTACAGGCAGCAGGTCTCTCGAAATCAGGCGGCATGTCGAGACCAAGGTATTGGTGCCAGACGGCAAAAAGATTTGCAGTTTCTGTTTTGGTCATATTTGTATTAAATTGGATTTTGTATATTTATTTTTAAGAAGTTCTTATTTTCAGAAATTATCAATTTGCAAAAGGCCCTTGGCAAAAATACTTTGCCTAGCAAGTGGCAGCGCCATCGTCTTTCTCCGTTCCACGTTTCTGAAGGTAATGGAGCTGACTTCACGTTGAATATTGAATATTTATATCAGAGCCTAACTATCATCCGTGTCATAAGAGATTCAATTGAAACCATATTTGCGCACTATGCAACAGTGAAGAGCAAGTGATCTGTCTCTGTTCCAATGCATCGCATAAAGCATAAACATACTACACTGCATTCTGCATAGTGCACCTCCCGCTGAGCTCTGAGCTCGCCTCTGAAATCAGTTGTGTGCCTCGTCAGACGCCTTTCCCGTCCGAGGTCGCAGCTGTGGGTCATTCGCGCGGAACCGATTGCGGCAGGGTGTTTTACATGGTGTCACTCACCCGGAACAGTTTCTGCCAGGCCTTTTCCGTTTCGTCGTCCCACGAGCCCTCGTTTTCTAGTGTGGAGCGGAGCACGCTGACAAACTGATCACCAATGATCTGTGAATTAAACATGTGGTCAACATAAGTTTGATCCCAGCCTCCTACGAACAGCATTCGCCTTTGTTAGTGTTGGCGAACGCGCGGCGGTCCAATAACTTGGATAAACAGATATAAACGAGTGTTAAGTGTTTGCACGAGCAATTGAAGCACTTATAGACATTCATGTTGCTTACACCAATTGATCACATAGCTGATGTTTTTTTTTCTAGGTTCTAAAGCGGATACGAAGCTTGACAACAATAGCTTCGGTCCCGCTCCTTTGTGATGGCTTTAAAAAGTTGTCGACGAAAGCACAGAGAGAGAGAGAGAGAGAGAGAGAGAGAGAGAGAGAGAGAGAGAGAGAGAGAGAGAGAGAGAGAGAGAGAGAGAGAGAGAGAGAGAGAAAGAGAGAGAGAGAAGAGAGAGAGAGAGAGAGAGAGAGAGAGAGAGAGAGAGAGAGAGAGAGAGAGAGAGAGAGAGAGAGAGAGAGAGAGAGAGAGAGAGAGAGAGAGAGAGAGAGAGAGAGAGAGAGATATGGAACTGTATTTCCTTGGAGCTTCCAATGCTATGTGCAGGTATGATATTTTCATGATAGACGATTAACGGAGACAATCTTTGCATTTTTTATCCCATTTGCATGTTGAGTAACTGGCTTAACAGGACTCAACTGCAGACACATTAATAATGTAGAAGCCTGCGAGCGCCTCAATCGGTTCACGTGCCACGTTGTCTGACGGAGACGGCCTGGGACGGTTTCAGAACGCTGCGGGCGCTATGATCGTATGGATAAGTCTACCTGGCATCCCCTTTGCTCCCATTTGATTTAAAAAGTGCATTGTATCAATTTACCACCTATATGCATATACTTACATACTTCTGATGCTTCCACACTATTAAAATAATAAAGTCCTTATTTCTTATTTTTCATACATACCTAAATGACAACGTTGGCCGCTCTTTGTGTTTCTGATTGAGAACGCACTACGCTTGAAGTTCTGGGGCCAGCTTTACCAACAGAAAAATAGTCGCCTGCCGGAATTCTTTGCGTAAAGACCACTTCACATTCGGAACGTAAACGCGATGGGCACGTAAGCGGATAGGGCTTTACTGTTTACGCTCCGTATGTGAAACGGTCTTTAGGCAAAACAAAATCCGGCAGGCGGCTATTTTTCTGTTGGTAAAACTGGCCTCTGATGTGCAAACTCAAAATACCTATTTACGAGTATATGTGATGCTCGTATTCGCCAAAGTAGAAGTAAGCAGTGCTCGACGCAAGCCAGATTTTGGTATCTCATCTGCATTACGAGATGCCTAGTTTGCAAACAAATGAGATGTCATAACCACATTAGACTGAATAAATTGAAAAACTGATTTCGTTTTCTCTCGAATCGTAGATGTGCCTTTTCTGCACGCCGTCTACTCAATTTTGAGATCTTACCAGCTCTCACATATCTGCACATGAAGTGCAACTTTTTGCCCAGCTATGCCTCACATATACGTGGAGCGGTGACGGGCGTGCCATCCTTTTTCCCGTCGAATGTGACAATTAGAATGTTCCGTAGGATGTTTCCTAGCCGCGCTGTCTCTAATGCTGTCTGCCAACAGTCCAGGCAATATCGTGAGCCTGGCCAAACAGTAATAGAATGACACAACAAACAGCAATCACGCAGCCATTAGTTCTTCGTGTTTCATTGCGGCCCTCAGTTTGCCGAGCACACATAACAGAGATAAACGGTGGGTCGTGCGTACAAGAACCTTCGTCCGAAGAACCTGTTCTCGCTGAGTGTGTTTACCTTCTTAGCTATGGAGTTTATTTTAATAAGGTACATTAATTGTCGTTTTGAATGTTGAAGTATGTGCTCTAAGTAAACTGTCGTAGTCATTAATTTTAATACGATGCTTTAAGAAACCCATTGAAGCGGTTCTTTTGTAAAGACGAGAAGGAGTGTAGGGGAAGCCGGGGGAAGCCCGGCATAGTAAGCTCTTTTTCATTTTTATTACATACCATACGTGCTGTATAAAATGTTGATATCCTGTTAGCTAGCTAAGTTCATTGGCCGTGTTTTCCCAAAAATTCGGTTTCGTGGAATAAGTATAAGGTTGAGAAAATCGAGTTTTAAAAAAGTGTTGATTTTTCTGGGGTAAGCCCGGCATAGGGGTAACGCCGGCCACCCCCCCCCCCCCCCCAGCGCTTTACAACGAGTTGATGAAACCATTATGTGTCTTCCAAATATTAACGGAAAGTGAAATATTAAGGTACTGATTAGCTCTGGACATCTTAGAGTTTATGTCACTACTGGTATTTTAGCTAGCGTCTACCACATATACAGTACAGGTCGATGAAAATCGTGATGCAAAATTGACAAAAAATGTGTATTTCAAAATTCCTTAAAATTTATTTTTCTTTTTACCCTAATGCATCATATTGCATATCATTCGACTCGGCTGATGAAGAAGAACACAACGACACCATTTTTGAAGCTCTAGCTTCATTGTCTGTCGCGTTATCGGCCAAAACGTAGTTTGACCCTAGTTGACCTTAAGTGACATGACTGGCTTTGTCTATGATAACATGCTTATTTTCGAAATTTATCTTTGATCTAGGTGTAAACCAATTCTGCTCAGTAACTATTATCTCATGGAAAATAGTGGTTTAGTGGCATTGCTCTCGGTTGGGGGTAAGCTTGGCCACTCGCCCGGGGTTACCCCAATGTGCTAATTTTTATTTTAGAACAGCGATATTCGAAAAAATGTCATACTTAAGCCAGCCTGCCTCGTCACCCCTCACTACAAACACTTAAACGGTCCTTACATAACATTCGTATAAATATTAGTACTGTATGGTATAACATTAACAGTGCAACATATCTCACTTTTTAGCTAAAAAGCCTTAAAATATCATTTTTGCGCTATAACTTTAACAATATGCAATTTTTGTTATCCTTAACTTTTTTGCTGGCGTTACCTTAGCTGCCACGCTGAAAGGACAAACAGTTGAGCATTTTATTGTGAATAATTTAGCCGGAAACGGGGTGGCCGGGCTTCCCCCGCGCCCGGGCTTCCCCCGGCTTCCCCTACTGTAAAGCGTTTTGCGATCGTGCAAGTGCCCCTGTTGAAGTTTTATTTGAGACAATTGTTAATAAAGCGTACGAAAGGCCATATTTACTTTAATGCGAAATATTACATTAAACTAAATGAAATTAAAGATAAGCTACCCGACGTTTCGCTTATATTTGCTTAGTCATGGGCGATCTGACAGATCGCCCATGACTAAGCAAATATAAGCGAAACGTCGGGTAGCTTATCTTTAATTTCATTTAGTTTAATGTAATATTTCGCATTAAAGTAAATATGGCCTTTCGTACGCTTTATTAACAAGTGCCCCTGTGTTTCTTTCTCAGTTTCCGTACTGGGTAGAAAAGATAATCTTGTTTTTCTTTCTTGTTTGGATTCACTATGCAATGTTTTGTTCTCGAATTCATTTAAATTCAGCGGAAAAATTTGCCTGTAAAGAAAAACTGAAAGTTTCTTCCTTCTATTTGTATCACAATTTTGCACTGTTGTCTACATGGCTTGGATTTACAACTATACCTATACAACTGCCTATCTTGACCGCTTCTATAACGTTTAGCATTGGCTATTTCTATGACGCTTAGCATTACAGTGCATTGGCGTTGCGCATTTAATTTGTTCATATAGCTCAAATGACCAAAAACTTATGATCGACTTCTTACAACTCAGTGTTCCGTTGAGCATTGATTGGCGTCTTCTGGCCCTGATATTCACGTTAGGATCCTGTCCATACTGCAGTGCATAGGCGGCGGAACGGGGAGGGCACCGTGCCCCCCTTTGATTTTGGCATTTTAACATTAGCCCTATGGGCGTTGCATGAAAAGTGGGACCAAAAGTCGGCAGTGCCCCCCCCCCCTTAATTGAAGGTGTTCCGCCACTACTGCTGCAGTGTCAACAACACCGTACTGTGGCTGGTTGCACTCTGAGCTGCACTATAGGTTGCAATGGGTTGCAATGGTTGCCCTATGGATTGATTGGAATGCATACTGTACTATGGGTTGCACTGTTCGCACCATGAGCTGCTGCACCCAGTCCCTCACCGTCATATGTTGCGGCAGGGCGCCGTAGTCGAGGTGCCGCTGACAGAGCTGCAGTGTCAGCGTGTCCAGCTGCTCGTCCGTTCCCAGCCGGCTGATGAGCTTATTCACGAAACCCATCACCCTGCCGGCACAGTCGTGAGGTTATTCACGAAGAACGTCATCCTGCAGACACGGTCATTTATTCTCGTCATCTCGAATCACATAACTATGGGCGATAACCGTGATGTTATTCATGAATCCCAGCGGACACAGTTCTGAGGCTATTGACAAAACCCATGTCACCCTGAGGACAAAGTCGTGACGTTATTCCTAAACAGCACACCGCCAATAACGACATTGCCCGGAGCGAATCACGAGCTGTGATACCACAGATCCACGCCATTAGTTACAAACCAGTATAACGCCTTTTGGGGCGACTAACGGAGCGAGCGAGAGGGTGACCCTTGCACGTGCGAAATTTCGAGGGGGTACCTCCAGCTGACTTGTGCACGGCACCCTACTAACCGGTCTCTAGCGATGTGCCAAATTTGAGCACAATCGGCCCAGCCGTTCTCGAGATCTGGAAGCGGCACCCTGCACGTGCGCACGTGCAAAATGGGTCCCAACTGACTTTTGCACGGCGCCCTACTAACCGGTCCCTAACCATGTACCAAATTTGAGCGCCATCGGCCCAGCCGTTCTCGAGATCTGGAATCGACCCCTGCACGTGCGCACGTGCAGCAGCACCCCAACTCTGGCACATGGATGTGCATTGCCTAGTGGGTGCCTACCTACATGCCAACTTTCAGCGCAATCGGCCAAGTAGTTACCGAGATATTGCAACAATTACAAAAGTGACACCTCTTCGTTTTGCACGTGGCACGTGCATAAGGGGTCACCCACATGCATCGGGAATAGTCCAATACTTGGTAGAAGGCATGAAGCTACCCTACAAAAATTACCGCATGTAAATCGGTCAAGTGGTTGCTGAGATATAAGCGTCGCAGAATCGTGACCACGGCCGGCCGGCCGGCCGGCCGGCCGCTCATACTCAGAAATTTCCGTTATTCTACGTAAGACTCCGCTCGCTTCGCTCGCTCCGTAACCATAGCACCTGTGGGAAGGCTTATCTGTAAGCCCTACATTCGAGGGAAGACAAATATACCAGCTTATTTGCTTAGACAGACGTAAATATATTCAAAACAAACGTTAGGCAATTCACGAGGATTGATCATACAGCCGTGACCTATTCACGAACATTAAAAGCCCGGCCGTGATCCTATCCATCAGCCCCATCGTGCCAGGGACGCGTCTGTCGCTCGTCTGATGCCAATCATCGTTCGCACGGCGGTTCCATAGCGACAATCGGCCGTCAAACTGGCGTCAATAACACACGGCAGGTCACTGGGTGAATGACGTGCCGGCAGTAGGCGCCCATAACACAGATCATCAGCTCAATATCGAACTGGTAAGGCGCTTAGAGGCGCCGGCGGTTGTCACGTTTCCAGGCGGGTTGACTGGGGCCGGATTAAGGTATTGATTACGGGCGACCTTTTGGAAATGTGTCGTTGATGATGTTGCGCTGCTAGATGCTGGATACTGTGCGGTGTTTAGGTGTGCCAGATTACCTATAAATGTTTTAGAAAGTTATCTTGCCGTCAGCGTTGGCTTGCAATGGAACGACAATATCATGAATCAAATTTTGTCAGCAATAATTTGTATGCTAATCCGTTAAACAGTTTTAAGCCTCTACAAGTCAAAGTCAAAGTCAAAGTCATTTATTAGAGACACGTCCACGATGTGGTTATTATGTGTCCAGTCAATGGAACATAATACAGCATTAAAATTGACACCCACCGCTCAGGTACACATATATGCATTTTATCATGACACGTAAGCTGCGAATAGCTGAGGATGAATGCGATGAAGGGTAAAAAGTTGAGTTTAGAGTGCTGCGCAAATAAAGTTAAAAGCGTGGAAATATATAAAAGTGATTCACTGACAAGGGGCACGCGACAAAGCTCTGGTAAAGGCAGCGCGGCTAGGCGCTTGTCTTGTCTGTGAATCCAATTTGTTCCATGCACTGGCAGCCCGGTAACAAAAACAGTGCTGAGACCGAGCGAGGCGTCGCTTTGGCAGCTCTAGAAGTCCCGCCGTTACCGCTCGCGTCATCCGTTCGGACACACTCCCTCGAGGGACAAACATTGCACGGAGCGACTCGGGACAGACCGTGGAGTTAAGCGCTCTGTACACGTGCATACAGTCATGATCCCTCACCCAGTCGTGCACTCTGCCCCATCCTAGTGATTCGAGGGCTGGTGCGATGTGCTCGTGGCGTCGTACACCAGTGACCAATCTCGCTGCGAAATTTATACATTTCTGGATACGGTGCATGTGGACCTTGGCAGCTCCTCCCCAAACGGATAGGCAGTATTGGATGTGGGGAAATATGTGATGCTGGACGAGGAGTTTCAGGATGTCTCTGGAAAGAAAGTGACGGATTTTGTGTAGGGATGCTGTGATGTGATTGCATCTCTGCACAACCATGGAAATGTGGGATTCCCATGAGAGGCACTGGTCGAGAACAACGCCCAGAACTGTAACGGTCGGACTGGGGGTGATTTTTGAGCCAGAGAAGTCGATATGGAAGTTGGCTGTCTTTTTTATGGAATCTCTGGTACCAAGCAAGATGAAGTGAGTTTTGTCAGCATTCATTTTCAGACTGTTCGCAGAGAACCAATTTTTAAGCTCGTTCAGGGAAACCTCGACCCGTGCCTTCAGAGCAGATAACCCGGTGACGTCAGGAGGGGAGTGGTCAAGGATCTGGGTATCATCGGCGTAGGATAGGATGCGGCCATGAGGAAGGAAGCAAGGGAGATCGTTGATGAAGACAAGGAAGAGGATGGGCCCTAGGATGGACCCTTGGGCCACTCCATGGGCCAAGGAGAGGATGGATGAGCCGCCAGTCACTGTCTGCTTGCGATCGCACAAGTAGCTTCTGAACCACTCAGTTGATCGAACGCCGTACCAACCAAGTTTGGATACGAGGACACCGTGATCGACGCTGTCAAAGGCCTTACTTAAGTCAATCGTCGTTACCGATGCCAGTTGGCCGCGATCTATCTGCTGAGATATCCACTCGACAGCATCGATCACGGCGTCCTCGGTACAATGGTGGGGCCTGTAGGCATACTGCTGTGGTGAGATTATGTAATTGTCTAGCAAGTAAGACATAAGCTGCATTGCGATAACTTTTTCCATGATTTTCGAGAACGCAGACAAAATGGAAATTGGGCGATAGTTGTTCACACTTGAGCGGTCGCCAGACTTAAAAACAGGGGTGACACGAGCTACCTTCCATGCGGACGGAAACGTCTGAGTGGTAATAGAACGGTTTACAACATGGAGAAAATGGGGACCAATGACAGCAAAACACTTTTTGATCGCATGCAAGGGAGCTTCGTCCACGCCGACGGCACCCGACGAGCCCAGCCGACCCATCGCATCGGATAACTCGGCGAGTGTCACCGGGTGAAGGTCGAGCGCGGCCGCACACACTCTGGCCGGCCGGGGCCTGTAGGTGGCGCCCCGGTCGCGTGCCGCCTCAGCCGCGGCCGCTACCTTCGATCCGACCGCCGCGAAATGTTCATTAAACTCGTCGGCTCTCACCATGACATCGCTGCTAGATGATGTTGATGCGCCGGCAGGACGCATGGCATAGGTTTTTAGTCGATTCCAGAACTCTCGCCGATCACTGAGCAGGAGCCCATCTTTCAGGAATTCTCGATGTGCCTGAGTAGTGAGCGTCTTCACTTTGTTGCGGTGGCGCCGATATCGGTTCCGTGCTTCAGGCGTCCGGTCTGCTTCCCAGGCCGCCCGCGCCGCGTCCCGGTCTTCCATGGCAGATGTGAGCTCGGGGTTGTTATGGAGCCAGGGGCAGTGGGGACGCGGCTTCCGCACAGTGACCCGCGGGCAGTGCTTGTCGATTGCGGCGTCCCACACTGTAGTGAAGGCGGCCAGCTTGCTGTCCACGTCTTGAGCATCGTAGAGAGGTCTCCAGTCACTGGCCAGCAGCTCGAGACAGAGGGCGTCCCAGTTCACACGCCGCCAAGGGCGTACAACTGTGGGAGCCGGGCGCTGTCGAGGCTGCCTGTGAACCGGAGCGCTGAGTAGGACCGGCTGGTGATCGGCGACCGGTTCGGGAAGAACCGTCACGGTTAGGCTGGAGTCGTTCATGTTGGTGATTATCAAGTCCAGAAGGGTGGGTGTGGGCTCGACGTGTGTCGCCTGCTGCACCAGTTGACGGAGTCCCAGGTCACTCAGAATGGCGCTGAGGCGGCGGGAGCTCGGTGCTGCAGCGTCAAGCATGTTGATGTTGAGGTCACCCATGACGATGACCGGCTGACATGTCGCCGCCGCTTCCTGGAGCTGTTCTTCAATAAGCTCCAGTCCTCTGGCGAGCGGCGCGGCAGGCGGTCGGTAGATGACTCCCACCATCACCGTTCTCCGGCCGGGGCCGCTCACAGACAGCCAGAGAGACTCCACAGCGGGGTCGGCACCACCCAGTTCCAGCTTGGAGGCCCGCAGATGGTCACCAATCAGTACGGCGACGCCACCCCCTCGCGGTGTAGTGAGTGGTCTGCGTGACGCCGTGCGATCACGTCTGATGATATTATAGCCGGGAAAAACAAGCACTCTATCGGTGATATCTGCCCGGAGCCATGTTTCCGAGATGCAGAGTATGCCGAGCTGATGGCGATCGAGTAGAATATTTACTTCATCCAGTCTAGGTGTGAGCGATCGGACATTGATGTGGCCAAAGTGCAGGTGCCGTCGGATGTTCGGTGCATGGGCCGAGCCGGCGGCCGCACAGCGCGCGGTCCGCGCGAGTGTCAGCCGCGCGGGCGTCACCAGCTCCTGACGGGGCCGACCCGGCACCCGCCGGGCCCGACGCACATCACGGGCGGCTCGGTGTCGTCGCTCCTGCACGCGGCGGCCAGCACGAGCGCCACGTCGTCGCCTCCGCCGATATCGGCAGGGCAGCGCGCCGCCCGCGTGCAGCTTGGGTCCGGTTCCGCCGGTCCGCCGGCCGCCACCGGTCGGCCCGGGCCCGGCCGCTCCCATTGACCAGGGTCTGACGTCACCCTCAGCTCTGTCCAGCCAATCGGGTCGGAGCCGCGGCGGTTGAGAGTGCAGACCCAGTGACAGGTCAGGTGGGGTCGGTAGAATTCGGTGGAGCATGGCTGCTCACTCCGATTGGTGCGGCTTGGGCGTAGGCTCTTCCGAAACCGGTAGAATCTCGGCGGATGCGGCGTGACCCCTCCCCCACCGCGCTCACGGACATCGAGCGGCGGCAGAGGCGACATGAACAGTTGAGTTTCTGACCACATAAATGATAAATGCGGAATGAAAGTCACAAAACTCGGTAGACACCGTCTCAAACTCGGTTTCTGCACGCTCTCAGCACCACGCACTCACCAGGAGCACGGCAAAAAAAGGCTGCAGGTTGCAGACTACAGAGTGTCTAATTCAGCATAAGAACAAATTAGAAACACTTAATATACAGCAACTTTAGACGCAAATGTGCGTTCTGTATAATTAATAATACATGTAGCACAAACCAAATAGGCTCGTGCCGCGTAGGTACCCAATACAATACATATTCATGGGCCATATGGCCTTAATAAAATATCCATGCGTCATTGTTTTCTACCAGGAGCGGCGCAATGCTGCACCCTATCCAGCGAATGGCACACATAATCAAATGATACATGCAATCAGAATGTCCATGTTCCGGGAAAAGGTGTAGGTATCAAATAACACCGCAGCGGATCTGGGTACATTGCTGCTGCAGTGGCGCGCGGTGCTACAGATGAAATACCGCACACCCAGGGACTCTGTGAATGCAGTGCCGTGGTGCTTTATTGGACGGGAACGGCACATGGAAAGCACGTGCAGCGTGACGTGAGTGATAAAGCCATTGATCATATTTTTCATATTCATATACCTGCATGTTTTCTCATTCATGATCATTAATCATGGTGTAGCGCCGGACTGAAGAGATATAACACTATGGCAAAATTATTGCATGTAAAAAGGTGCGAATCTCTGAATAACTTGCCTATACAGATATGAAGAACGCCCTGCATAACAATTGTGAAGGAAAATGAGAGCTCCAATTAGTGCTTGGTCAGGAACATTGCAGGGGATGTTTAATGGTCATCGGTCATGGTTGGAACCGTTGGAACATGGTTGCGAAGAAACCATAGACATATGCGCCCTTCAGCTGCTGTCTTCCACCATTTGCGCAGCTTTAAATTCGCATTTTTAGAAAAGAGTGGTGAGGTTTTTCAGCGCCGCGTAAGCTGCTTTACCTACAACAGAGCCCTTCGATAGCACCTCCTCATTTTGAGTATGTGTACCCGTTTATGTGTGTGTACGCTCGTGTTAAATCTTTTTTAGGATTCTGTTCCGAAGACTGATTAGTCCGACTTCCGTTCCCAATTCCTTGATTGATCGGACTCGGAATCAGCATAGCATGTATATTTCAATAGTCAATATCCATTCGGCCTCAAACGTACAGCCCGGCTCATGATGGAAGGCGATGACCCTCTATTTTAGAGCTATGGAATCTATCTGAACTTCTATTGGCAATATCTTAGTTGACCTAAGTGTGTGCTTTGAAATTACAAATTCTATCGTCGGGCTTTCGTGCGCTTAGTTCCGGGTACCCATTCATCGAATGCAGGGGCTCCGCCACGGTTTTGGGATTGGGGGGTCCGACCCCAAAACACAAAACCTCGCTGGCGGATCCAGGGTGGGTATTTTGGGCGAATTCACCCTCCCCCTCCCCTCTGCAGCAGCTCCCGAAGATGATGAAAAACTGCCGCTTTTTCTAGAGCTCAAAGAAAACTTAATAATTCTATCGGGAGAATTCTGCTTTAAACCGAAAAAACAAGGTTCAATTTGCACAAGGAATCGAAAACCGAAAAGCGGAGCCCATTGACACCGATATGGCGGCCTCTCAAATCAACGTTCTTGAGGAATGGAGGCCGCTGTTGCGCGCTCCAAGGGCGGTGTTAGCCATCAGACAGCGCTAGGCTCTCAGTGACTGGCATGGGCTTGGGAATTCAGGGACCTTCATAGGCGCTCAGATATCTATGTAGGTTCTTAGGTCAGTGCCGGGTTCTCCAAGGCCGTAGTTAAAGGAAAGCGCAGGGCTTTAGGAGTCGTTGAAGGGATTTGAAAGCCTTGCCCTCATACATAAAGCAGTATGGAGTCCTTAGAGACTGACATTCAGTCTCTGTGATCAGAGAGTGACCTAGCCATGGGTGGAGAATGTTTGAAAAAGTTACCCCGGCCGGCGACCGAAAGTCAGAAAGACGATGATGCACAAATATTTGTCAACGGTTATCAACAAACCCCTATTCTGTGGCATGGAACAATGGATGTCTGCCATTACGAGTTATCCAATGTTTTATTTGCAGTGATTTAGCTCGAATTTTTTAATGGACCGATTGACAGAGCCGGGGGCCCACGCTAAGCAGAGCTTGTTGCGTAGGTAGACCCCGAACCCTACCGTCCGATCGCGCAATTCTGGGTAACGGGATAATTTAGATGCCAAAGTTTAACGTGCCCTTCAAAGCCGGACACGGCCTGTCCCACTCAACTGACTTCAGCTGGCTGCGGCTGCTCCCACCAACGGCAGACCATCACCGTCAGGAGTCTCAAATATCGAGCGCCGGAGCGACTCGAACCCGGGCTCTCGGGAGTCCATTGCCTCTACCAACTGAGCTACGGGACAGACTTATGTTATGAACTTTGAGAAAAGTCGTTGGAGAACGCTAAAATCAGAGGAATTTGGCTTTTATTATATATGGTGATTTTATGATTGAGCTTGCCTAAAACTTGACCAGATTTCTCTGATCACGTTTGTCCCTCTTTCAAACGTCGTTCCGCTTTTCGCCTCGTAGCCCAATAGCCGAGTTAGAAGGAGCGTGAAACGCCGACCGCTCGACTCAACGTGTTACGATAGAGCCACCACCCTGGCGCGGGTTAAGTTGGAGGAGCCTTGAGCCCCAGCCCCCAACAGCTCGTCCTTCTATCTCACTGGACACTGATATTACCCTCGTCCTCTCTTGTGATGATATTGCAGTGCCATCTTACGATAACGGCCCTTAAATATGATTTAGGGTTGTTAGATGAAACTTGTCGGGCTGCGCGATGAAAAAAAAATTGAGAGCATAGAAGCTCCAAAATGAAAATAAAGTAAATTTTAAAAAACCTTTCAAGGTAGATAAGAATAATGAGAGACACTTTTATAGGTGGCAGTTTTTCGCATGGAGATAGCTTTTAGGATTTACAAAAGTGGACAAAGTTACCCCGGCCGCGCCGGGGTAGGCTGAAAGTTACCCCGGCCACGGCCGGGGTGGCCGGGGCAGGTTCTCCACCCATGGACCTAGCTTGACCTGAAAATGGATATCAAACTGCTGCAATTGAATCAAAGGTCAAGTTATGCAGGGGATCCTGTAAGAGTTGTGACTTGTAGACGTATCTCTACCGACCTGCATACAGAGTCCTGTGCAGATTATTGCAGATTACCTCAGAACGGTGTGAGGCTGCTTAGACTTGTACGGTGCTCGAAAAAGACCGGCTTAACCCCCTTCCCCCTACACTATCGGTTGACCTCACAAGGAAAAAGGATTCTCAGATCGATTTGAAGCTCATTTAGGGCGGGTATTGTGTCTAGGAGGTGTCCTGCAAGCTGGACCTCTCTCACGAAATTATAGCCGAATTCTGGCATGCTTAGCTAATCCTATAGCAGTCTTAAACGCATTAATTTTATTAAAAAAAATGGTAGAATAATGGCACTCCCGTACATATAGGTCGGCGAGAGTTGAACACTTCGTGTGTCACAGCATTTTAAGGGATCCCTACATTTCGAGATCTTAAATTCCTTAGCTTTGCGACTGTCAACACATTCTAAATTATTCAACACATTCTGTAAATGATTTAGTCATTCTTATGCGAAAACAAGCTTATAGTTATTCGGAATATTGGGGGGTACTGTACCCCCCAGGTAAATTATTGAGGGGGTCCGGACCCCCGCGTACCCCCTGTGGCGGAGCCCCTGATCGAATGCAGAGTCCATTCCAGTCCGTTTCGAAGCGAAAGTAAATTGATAGGGAAAGTGAAATTAATAGATCGTAAATAAGTAAGAAGAGAACGTTTCCAGATACCTGGATGAATGTTGTCGCAACTCCTGTGACATCTTGAGGTCTTCCAGGTCGAGATCACGAAACGACTTGAAGTTGCCCTGCATTTCTGGATGCGCCTCAAATAATCTGTGAATGTAAGAAGGCAGCATATCAGCAGGTCATAGGTCCAATGATTTAACCCTCGCCGCACCTATTGGTTTTCTACATATGCGCCGGCCGAGGGGGGTGGGTCGGTACTAACCCCTCGCCATTTCGCCCCTGATATAGCTAGAGCGTCAAGGAAAAACGAGCGTGTGCGCTGTTACAATACGCAGCGATTGTTATCCGAATTTAAGGTCTCATATCAGCGGTGACCTCTGAGGTCAGGTCAAGTGACCTAAGGTACGGGTACGGTTTTGTCAGATAACTTCGAAAAAACGGCCGCAGAACTGCGAATTTGGCATCATCGTGTTCGTCTCACTCAGGCGAGTCGAATGGTATGCTTTTTTGTTTGGGTGAGGTCAACTTGAGGTGTTAACCTCGGGTCACGGTCAGTTCAGGACCCCCAGGTCACTCACGAACTTGGTCAAAGGAGGTCATGTCGCACATCGTTCGATTTGGCAGGTCTTCCTGAGTCCATTAGTGACTTTACCGACTCGCTAGCGCAATTTGATCAGGAGTTATTGACGAAAATTTACGACCCTAGTGACGTCATTGCATGACGTCATAAATGACGTGTTGAGGATTGCATGAAATCACGATTCCGTGTGGTTAAGATAATTTGATATCGTTCCCGGCGCCAAAATAGCAGTTTTCATTCTCCCCCATTGACTTATAATGGTGAGGTCACTTGACTGACCTGACCTCATGTGACCTTTAGGAAAAATCCGTGATATGCAAGCAAAAGTTGTGAGACCTCTGGAGGATACTAGGTCCTGTAAGTATCACCTCCCTGTGAAAGCTCTTCTGGCACTGAAGGTGTTGCAAAGTTGCGACATCTGAAGACTGTGCAGATGTTTACTTATAACGTCATAGGTCAGTGACATGACCTGAACCGAAAATGCGGTTGGTGTCAAAAGATCCGGCTTGAATCAAAGGTCAATTATGCCAAATTTCAGCTCTATCACCAACGTGTTCGGAGTAATCGCGAAAAAACCGGGGGGGGGGGGGCTGGCCCTTCGGCCGGCGAGGATCATGTCACTTCCCTACACATTCAATGCGCTAACAGAAAAACACGGTGTGCTGTTCGGAGATAGTCATCACGAGAAACAGTCAGGTTCTGAGTTCACGGCGCTGTGTGCTGTTCTGTTATATTTGTTTTCAGATTATTGTCATGTTACAGAGCATCCCGATTCCCGACCCATTCGGTAGTCGGTGCTGACAAATCTGCTAGCTGGTGAAGGGGTGGTTGTCACCCCAATTCCTAACTAACAATTCCTAACTGACACACAGGAAAACTCCGCGGTTCCGTCCTGTGATGGGGTCACGCGTTGCCGGACATTGGTCACGAGATCAAACTGGTGAGCGCGGGGGATCGATCCTAAGTCTCTGTTTTTCATGTGAACGATTGAACGAATACGAATAATAATTTATTGAATATTTGTCGAATATCCTATTGAATATATGCTATCGAATATGCTAATTAATTAAACATATGTACTAAGTTTCATTTCATTTGCCCTGACGAAGACGCCTTGTCGTTGAAACGTCTGGGAAATATAGATATAAAGATTTGAATTGCACTGTTTTGTCGTTTGTGTACTTGAAACAATGTCTTGTTACCAACAATCTCTGATCAATGTCCACAGTGGGATCTCAGCGCAGACGAGGCGACGTCATATCCGTGGTTCAATGGGTAAGGTTTCGAGTCTCGCACGTCGCACATAGTATATCATATCACCCATATAGGCCATATACCTACTGTATGGAAACTTATCTGCATTTGGATAAAGGAATTTGAAAAGTATTTAAGTGTTGAAATATTATATATGAATGTCGTACAAAATTGAAGGAAAGGCTATAAACAAAATAAAAATCAGAGTAAAATCATTCCTATGTTTCCTCTCTCTCTCTCTCTCTCTCTCTCTCTCTCTCTCTCTCTCTCTCTCTCTCTCTCTCTCTCTCTCTCTCTCTCTCTCTCTCTCTCTCTCTCTCTCTCTCTCTCTCTCTCTCTCTCTCTCTCTCTCTCTCTCTCTCTCTCTCTCTCTCTCTCTCTCTCTCTCTCTCTCTCTCTCTCTCTCTCTCTCTCTCTCTCTCTCTCTCTCTCTCTCTCTCTCTCTCTCTCTCTCTCTCTCTCTCTCTCTCTCTCTCTCTCTCTCTCTCTCTCTCTCTCTCTCTCTCTCTCTCTCTCTCTCTCTCTCTCTCTCTCTCTCTCTCTCTCTCTCTCTCTCTCTCTCTCTCTCTCTCTCTCTCTCTCTCTCTCTCTCTCTCTCTCTCTCTCTCTCTCTCTCTCTCTCTCTCTCTCTCTCTCTCTCTCTCTCTCTCTCTCTCTCTCTCTCTCTCTCTCTCTCTCTCTCTCTCTCTCTCTCTCTCTCTCTCTCTCTCTCTCTCTCTTCTCTCTCTCCCTCTCTTCTCTCTCTCTCTCACTCTCTCTCTCTCACTCTCTCTCTCTCTCTCTCTCTCTCTCTCTCTCTCTCTCTCTCTCTCTCTCTCTCTCTCTCTCTCTCTCTCTCTCTCTCTCTCTCTCTCTCTCTCCTTTTTTCCTTTTCATAATATTTCAATGTTGATTAAACATCATGCTGAAGCTTTTGCTGAAATGACGTCAGCTTTTCCAAATGCCATGTTTAAAAAAGGTAAATCTTTTCTTTTTCATCCTAACAATTTTTATCTTATTTCTTGTTAAGAATGGTACAATTTTGCAGCGAATGCATGTGTCATCCAGTAATTTGCAAGCTCGCCGTGGCTCCAGGAATTTAGAAGCTTTGTGTCCTGCAATAAAGTGCGACTCATAGCCTTGTAACAGGGCGTGCTAAGACCAGGCTTGGCTAAGCCGAATACTCCGAGGGACCACAGTGACGTGAAACTACACAGTTGGACTTCGCGAGCCGTGGGCCAATTCTTAGCTTGAGCAAGAGATAAATTAGAAAATAGCATTCCAAATGGAATGGCTACATGAAAAAGCAATTCTTTGCAATGCCAGGACCAGGCCTTTTACTGTTTTAAAATAGAATGTTGAATGAGATGCATGCGATATCAGTTATTTGTTTGGGTTCTATAAGATGCAGAAGAGCGATCAAAGTGCATTTCAATAAGAAGATAAATTGCAATGATCGTAAATTTGAAAAATTAATAACATATAAGCATATTGCTTCGAAGTTCGAAAGAATGGCACAAAACATTTGCTCATCTTCTGTAAAGAACGACCTATGAGCATTCTTAGACTACTGGTACGAGCAGATTCAGCGGGCACCATGAATCCCGTCGAACCACGGCCGCCGGATGTCATTGTTTGTCGCTCGGTCACGGCAAGATCGTGTTCGGCCGCAGCACTGCTGGGCTGACGACGGAAATGCCGGCGGAAATTGACGCTCTGAAAGGCTCTTTCCCGGCGACAGACGGCTGCAATCGGCCGGCAACCCCGTGACCGACGGCCACGACGCGACGACCCGACGTCGGCGAAATTGAGAGTCGGCCAGATTTGCTACAGGCCGGCCGAGCTAGGCGGCGCAGCATGCTTCAGGCGCACGATAGGAGAGCCATCTAGCGCCCGCTGTCGGAACTAGCAGACGGGACGCAGCGCGGCACGAAACATGGTGTGTAATGCCGAATGCGTAAATATTTAACTTTCACTGGCGGATCCAGGATCCAGGATGCCCCCCTCCCCGCATCGCCCAAATTCCACAAAAATTTGCAATTTCCTATAATAAAACGGACACTAAACAACTGGTATAGGTAAGAAAAAACAGCACATATAGCGCGTAAGGAATAGAAATCCGATGAGTGTTTTTATTTGAAAAAAAACTTTTTTTGGGGGGTATGCCCAGCGCGGCGTCCAACTTCCAAGACCACCTCTCTGGATCCGCCAGTGTTAACTTTCATATAATCACTTTCCTCTCGGCTCTCTAATATCAGTTAGAGAACATTGTTAGGGAGTGAGTGTGCCGTTGCCTCCCCTCGGCGCGCTACTGGACGCGCCGCTGCGGACCGCCTCCCGCTGAGCGCGCCGCTGCGGCCGGCGGCGCTGGGTCGCGACCGCAGCCGGGGGCGGCAGGTCACTCAGGGTCCGGGAGCCGCCACGCGAGGTTGTCCGCTGCTGTCGTTGCGGTCGCTGCTGCTGGATCGGTTGGAATACACGACCAACAGAGACACTTGGACGCTGCCTTTGGCCAACAACATTATGGGCTGCTGGTGCGCTTTATTCTTTTAATCCTCGGTATTGAAACATTATAGACTTGCAAAAACCTTTCCATTTGTGTTTCAGCTTCCAACCCTGTGCTAGGCAACTTACGTGCTATTTAAACTGTCGTGGTACAGCCTGACAAAAAAAAAATGACACTAGGAAATAGAGATAATTTATTTGATCATCTTATTATTTGATCATAAGGATTGCACCTGAGTATGATGACATTTTAAATGGTCGTGAAAATTGCAATCAAAACTTAGCTTCAACCGTCCTGTAATTGAGGTATGGAATACGAACGGTCTATTCGTAATGCATTTTCACAGGTATTACAAGCATTGCTATTGCATTTTATAGGTATTGTATGTCAGTGCCTAACTGACAGCAGCAAAATTAATGAGCATCTCTATGTGTAAAGACTGCAAACTGCGAGGGGCTTCTTTGCCTTCAATCCAGCGCGTGGACTGTCGTTAATTTATTTCACTGGCTCGCATAACCCTCTCACTTACCGGCTTTAGAACGAATCCTGAGCGTCAAGACATTTACCAACTGTGACGAGCAGGCTCTCTCCATTCAAGAAGGCACACTGCAATGGTATACAGGTCTGCCTAGCAATAATGGAGTTTCCCTAGCTCAGCTCCGACCGAACAAAGGCCCTCCACTGCGGCCAGGGCTGAAAAAGTGTTTCGGTGGTTGTCGTCCGAAGGAACACGGGCTTATTTGGTTGTCGACTAAAGATGTCTAAGCCGCGGCCCGCTGAGGGTCCTTGATTTCCACGCCCTGCTGGGGGGAGGAGGTCCAACACCCCGCTCTTTTAACTCTGATCCTGGGACAAGTAGTGACAAGCAGTAAACGGCATTCGAAAGAACGTCCAAAATAAGGACGAAAATATGTCATTCATTTTTTAGGTCAAGTCAAAGGTCAGGTCACCAGATGCCATTAAATGAAAAATATTGCCTATTTCAACTTTTTTTCGAAACACCGGCACACAACTCGGGAATCAATTAGGTATAGAGCTACGGCGCCGCGGAAAAGATTTGATAGCTCTTATGACCCTTTCCGTGACCCTTTCACGGTGCCCCTGGTCGACTTTCACTCACCTTTGAACAAAACGTGCTCAAGTTAGCACATGCACTTTGGTCGTGCAGACGCCACGGACCCTGCGTGCGAATACATTCTTATTCCTCTCCTTGAAAGCGCAGGGCTCTCAGCTGTGAGGCTCAAATGTCCGACGATCCTTATTCCTCGACCTAGGAAGTCCCGAGACACCGTATCCTCGTGGGCATGACATGGCGTGCCCTCCCCGCATCAAAATATTATCGGCACTGACGCGGTCCCACTGTGGCCCTACCCTCAGGCGCCGCCGGGGGTGCGTATGACGTCACAAAAGGAGCCCCGGCGGATTGGAGGGGACGCTAACTGACCGCCCGCCGGGGGGCGGCGCTGAAGGGTGCGGGCAGGGGCCGGACGAGTCCTGGAAGGTACTAGATTTGCCAGACACGTGTTGCCAGCGGACAACCACGGCGACCACTTGGTATGTCATTGGTCGCCTTTATAAGGGTCGCCGGTCGGCCGTCCGAACGATGGTCGAACGACGCAGTATATACTAAATAGCTACGGGGATTTGGAATATGTCTGTAGCTACCAGGAAATTTTCCACTGAGATGCCGCCGCGTAGGGTGGTAACGGACTCGAGAACAGCGAGTCGATTTGATGGGGGAAGGGCAGAGAATGGTTTGCGTGGACAGAGGCGATTGGGTTGGGTGGGCAGAGACGAATGAATTGCGCGCTTCAAACCGCACTAGGCGGGAGGTCTGAATCAGTTCAGGCGCTGCGCGTGGTCGCCATAAGATCGTCTTCTCGGTTGTCGTCGACAACGACAAAACGATACAATTTTTCACCCCTGACTGCGGCATATTAATGAAGCGCCAAACGGCGGACGACGTCCAAAATAGTGGAGCGGTGGAGCGGGTGGCGGCTGGCCGGCCGGCCGGGTGCCCCCATTCAGTCTTGGCCACTGAATAACTCGCCGCTCAGCGCCGCCCTCATATTTTACCGCCAGGCTCAGAGGGCCGCCGGCCAACCCTTCTATCTGCCCATAATTAATTCGGTAATGAAGCGGACGCGGATGCTTGAGGGAGACTCCTAGATGAGTCTATTTTTATTGCGTGCCAGCCCAATTGGCTGCCTTATTCAAACTCTTCACAATACTTTTTTTCAAAAATATTGGAACGTAAAATCTTAAAATTGCGCTGCCCCGAGCTTGAGGAGTTAATTGGCAGCATATTTAAACTCGTCACGATGTTTTTGAGAAGCGCAGGGGCGTAGAAAATGTGAAAATTACACAGACCCAGCTTTAAATAGCGAATGCCGCTGAACCAACGAAGCCGGATGTTGAATCCGCTTGCATGGCCCATCAACGTAAATTGATATTGACGCCACTGTCATTCATAATTAACTAGAACTTGCAGCTGTTCACAAAGTCGAAGAGCTTCCGTGGTCCTTCCTTATGCTAGGAATGGCGCTTTTGGTGCTTTTATTGGTGTCCAATACTACACCACCGAATATCGTCCGTAATTTCCATTTAGCGACGGATGTTTCCTTATTTGTCTGCGTCCGTCTATCTGTCTTAGACTTTTCCTTTTTCGAGTTGACTAAATACATCAGTAGTAGTAGTATGTCGATCAGACTGATGTTTGCCGCTAGCGTTCCTGCTGCTCATCTGAGCCTAAACAGCGTTTATTCGAGTCGTCGTTTTGATCACTGATGCAACGTGGAAGGCTGTTAGTATGCGTTCGCCCAAGCACGCAACCCACGGCCCGCGGCACGACGGCTCATGCATATTCGGAAGGTGCCCCACAAGCGCGGCGTGCTAGCGCGGCCATTGCTGGCTTCCCATTCCCATACACATCGCTACATTGCTGGAATAGACTCTCTCGGGGAATCTTCGTTGAGATGATGACACACGCCCGTGGGCATTCGTCTATCATGGCTACTGCATTCTTCTGAAGGAAAACATTTTTGTCTTCTTTTCCTTTTAAACTATTCATCTATTTAAAACCCTATTCCTGGCGGGGGGGGGGCTCAGGAGCCCCCCCCCCCCTGAGGTTTTTTGGTTATTTCTCCCAAACGCTTTGAGCTAGGAAGCTCAAATTTTCTGACTTTTCCTAAAAGGCTTTTACGCAACATTTCTGAAAATTTTGAGTTGATCTGACCTCAGGTCAGGTCACCAGAGGCGGTTTGGTGACCCTACCTCAGAAAAGTTTGCAATCACGCCAGAGCTAGGGTTTTTGACCGATCAATTTCTTCTCTTCAGGCTTTAGTTAGGGTACCAGTATGTGCAATTTGTATATCTCAGAATTTTCATATCTGTGACCTGAGGTCAGGCCAGACTCGTGACCTTTACATTGCAAGCCTATGGGAAAATATTGAAACGCCTCCTGCTTCGTGTAAACGAGTCAAAACCACCCAATTCTTTCAGTATTATGGAAGATTATCTCATCGGTGATGATCCTGGTGCCGCTAATTGACAGGGGCACCGGCAAAGGTCATCTGAGGTCATGTGACGTCATAAATCGTTTTTCTGTCAATAAATCACGACATGATGGTGCTAAAGACTTGTAAGTGGTACCAAACTGCTCGCCTGGGCAAGGCGCGTCGTTTGGTATGCAGCATGACCATACCCCACAACCTCATTGATGAATGACCTGACCTTGACCTCAGGTCAAATTTCAAATTGACCTGTGAAGGTCATCACATACTTATTTCGCATCGCCTCGGCGAGAGCAACAAAAAATGTATTGGTTTTATGTCTCTATGTTTCTTAGTTTAAAAGTTATATAGGTAACTAATTCCAAAACATTTTATCGTTGATGACCTCTGGTGACCTCAATATTGACCTGACCTGAAAATGTTTTATGTAAAAGTTGTAGATCTTTAAACGACCTATCAAACACCGTTCGCCGTTTGTCGCTGCGATGTGTAGTTTTTGAGATCTGAAGGGGGGCCGAATCGCCCCCCCCCCCCACCAGTTTCTTGTCCCGGCGGAGCCCGCCAGGAATAGGGTTAACCGCGGTACTTACACTGCGTTAGTGTGGCTTCTGTAATTGCCTCACACACCACGTCCTGGCTTACCCGAACTGCAGGGGCAAACAGAGCATGCATACTCAGCATAGTGAGCTGCTACATAATACACCTATGTAAACCTGTCTGTCATGCTTTAAAGTTCTAGCTAAAAGATTTACGTGCCTATTACCAAATATTTATTACCGATTCTTCTTAGTTTTGAGGCCATTTTATAGGACTGAACATTTACTGGGTGATTTCAAATACAGCAGCACAAGTGTAGGGAAGCCGATAAAAGTGGAAATTCACTGAACCCCTGAGTCGACTTGAGATCAGAACTAAACACAAGGTCAGTGGCGCCTACCACATTGGACTGATTCTGGAACTGGACCCCCTTCAATAGACCATGCAATCTGCAAACTTCAGGCACAATAATCGTTCAAATGGCCATCAGTATCATGTCTAACTGATATTACTGTCGTTTCATTTCCCTCAAATAGACAAGCTGCTGGGTTTGGGCTTAGTGTAATTGCCGCTGGCATTGGCGGCGCTCTCTTCTCGGACATTTCAGCCCGTGTCGCTGCTAGATAATCCCCGTCTGGAGATATATGCCGGTCATTTCCCCGGGAGCTGCGGCTGGCCGCCGTCCGGCCGGTTAATTACACTCGTCTCCAGACCGCAGCGGCCTGCCTCCCTCTGCTGCGCCGTACTGCAGGCGGGCTCGGCGACTACCTTCTCCAGCGGAGGTCGGACAGCTACCCGAGGTCGGATGTCCGGTAGCAACCAATCTCTTGTCGACAATCTTTCAGAGCACACTTGGGTTATGTAACATGACTCGTCGGCGCGAATTTCACGCTGCACTTCCTCCGCACAATTACTTTTCAGGATTCCTGATATCCCATTGAGCACCACATCAAATCCTCATGATATTCCTGTTGCTAAGCTTGAGCCCGCACCCTACATATGAATCAGAGACAGCGTTATTTTATTGATTTTATTGATACGAATTGAGGAACAGAAAAAAACACATGTGGGTACTTAAGTTTCGGGGCGTGGTGCCTGTGTTTTTCACGTCAACATAAAAAGCCTATTGAATATTCTAGTCACGACAATGTGTGCTTCAACGCTTCACCACCAATAAAAAGGCAAAGTGACGTCGGTAAAATTGTTTAAGAAAAGAGCAGTAAATTATGTGGAGCACCACTGTCAGTGATGGTGAGAGAATTATGTAGTGAAAATGAGGCAGCTCTCTCAGCTCTTCTGGAGAATATGAAACAATCATTGGGCCATTGCGTACCCATATTTTAACTCCAGTCGTTTGATAAACGTTTTACCGTACTCGAGAGGCGTACAAGAGAAGGGTGCTAGAAAGTGACGTAGTGTCTATATAGAGTCGCCAAGTTAGGTCAAGTCTCCATTAAGCTTCGTTATGAAGTATTTTATTTTGCAAGGAAAATGAGCAAAACTGGTAAAGCTGAAAAAACAACATTAACGTTGGCGTCGCCGGTGCCTGCGTGGTGTGATGAGCCTGAACTGAGGGGCCGGACCTACCCGTCTCTTACCTCGGTATCCGGGAGGATTTGGCGTATGTGCGGCCTCGACCTCCGCCAGCTCCTATTGCGTGTGTTCCAGCTCTCCCTAGCTGAAAGACGCCGGAGTTGACGGAAGGAGACAAAGGAAAAATAAGAAAGAAAAAAAACGAAAAACATGAGCGGCCGCCGTCTGACGTGCCACTCACGCACTGGAGGCGCCCGGCGGCCGGCGCAGTGTCCTCGCCAGGCCGGGCGGGCTGTGTTTGCTTACCCGACCGCTGGCGCTTATCTAGCCTCCAATTGGCGCCCGCACCCTCTGTGGCCGGCTCCCTCATATGCCGGGCACCTCCAGGAAACGGGGGGCCGGTTGCACCTCTAACGCCAAGCGTTAATGTATTTTGCACGGAACTGACGTGAAAAGACCATTAACGTTGGCGTCGCCGGTGCCTGCGTGGTGTGATGAGCCTGAACTGAGGGGCCGGACCTACCCGTCTCTTACCTCGGTATCCGGGAGGATTTGGCGTATGTGCGGCCTCGACCTCCGCCAGCTCCTATTGCGTGTGTTCCAGCTCTCCCTAGCTGAAAGACGCCAAAATTTGCCCAAATGTATGGGCACGATGCCGGCAAGGGGCGGCATGAGGTATGCCATGCGGGCGCGGGGGGATCATAAGTACCCCGGGACTTTTGGGGTGGAATAAACGAGCTCGGTGACGGCCGCTGTGAGGTCACGGGATAGCATTAGCAAACGTGTAATGCGTCACCAACCGGCCACGCTGGGTAGAAAGTGAGTGGAAACGGGGCGTAGCAGGGGCGCAGCGCTGGATTTCGCGCCCGGTATCGCTGTACAAACTTCCATAGCTCTCTGGGACTGAGCCTGGTCACTGGGATCCCAGAGACACACGGCGCACATGCCGCCCGGGCAAACCACTGAGCCGCGAGGGCTGCCAAGAGCGGGCGGGAGGCCGGCGGATAACGGCGTCGCCCATACGAGTGCGGGCAGGGAGGAGAGTGGGCGCCTAGCAAACAAGCGCGCGGTTGGCGATCGCCGGCGGTGGCTGGCCGCAGTCCGAGCCCGAGGGACGGCGCGGCCTCCGACAGCGGGTTAGGCGGCGGTGGGAACCACATGGCGAACGGGCGGTGCGGTCAGCGGCGGCACGACTGATGTGTTAGATGGCAAGGCGGCGTGAGTCGGTGCGTTTTCTAGCGGCGGCATGGCGGCTGTCGCTATAGGACTATGTGCGGTGAGCCGGTCAGTGACAGCGCAGGGCATGGTGTCAGTACATACGTGACGGTCGTACGGTAATTGCGAAACGTTACGGTGCGGCTGTTAGCCGCGGCGTGCGTATACCGCTGCGCTGGGCTCAGGGCTGAGGGCTGTCGGCAGGACATGACAGTAGTATAGGCAACGGGTAAGACGCCCGTGTCGGGCACGGCACGGGTTGTCCGGAGAGGCATGACAGCAGCGGTGGGACATTGTTGAGGCGTGTTCGACAATCGACAGTGTAAGTGGAGTTGTTGGACTGACGTGAGATGGGAGGGACGCCTAGTCAGTTTGGCACAGTTATGGGGCAAAGTCAAGTGAGAACCGTCGTCTTTGAAGTGATCCGGCGAGAAGCGCTGTTAATGTAAATGATAATAGAACTGAAATACAGATGCAACAGATGTGCAATGGTGGATAGGATGCGCCACCTAGGTGAAGCGATTTAGAACTCCTGCTTCCACGTAACCAAGAAAACTATATTCCGCTCTCCTCCGAGCCTCTCAGCCAACTGCCCAGCAATCACACTCCCAACCAGACCATAGCTCTCACGCACACGTCATCGCGCATCATCATTAGCCAATCACATTGTCATACGTCATCCCCAGTGCAACTGATCAGGGGGCGTAACCCGGCCGCCCCGACGTCCGGCGGCGGCGGCGGATGACTCACACTGGGTCACCGGGTCACGTCCCGCAGCTCAGTCTCGCCGCGCGCCTGACTCATACGCTACTCACATTCCTTATTGTGTCCATCATGCTACATCACCCCCTGGTTCTAAAGAACCACATCACACATCATGTCATTCACTCAACTCATCAAGTACATCCCCCGTCACAACAATACCATATCTGTCTGGTTCCCGTCGCTCACGTACGCTGCGTCGCAATGTAACGGTCGCGGGTGATTCTCCCTCGGACAATTCGCCGTCTATTGGCTCGCTCCATTCCGTAGACACCTCAGACTGGGTCGGTGGATCGACCCTCGCGGTCTGATCGACGGTCGGCGGCCGCGTGTGTGTCTCCGTTACATCAGTCGGAGGTGTTGCCATATACATGCCATCACATTCATTGTCACTGTCCTCGCACCGCTCCGCCGTCGGGGCGTGCACAGTCACCGGTCTCGGGGCATCAGTCATGGTCAAACGGTGGCGGAGATTGCGCACATGACGCGGCACATTGTCGACTTCGACTGTTTGAGCCGACACGACGCCTGTCACAGTTCCCTCGTCCGATTTCACAAAACATCGGTCGCCCCGCCGCCGGACCCACACTTTGTCCCCCACCTGGTACACACCTGGTGTTTTCAGCGGCAGGGCGTCGCACTGTTGTCCATTTGTTCGTCCGCGGGGCGTCACGTCAACGTCGCGGCCAGGGTGTCGGAACACCTCGTTGATCGGAGCTGTTGCCGGGTCGCTGCCATCTTTAGGTGTCACGTTGTAGCGGTGGACTGCCTCAGCGACGGAGCAGGCCTGCCGGGCCACCATCACTTTGATGGTCCGGTGATGGCGTTCTACAACGCCGTTACCGCCGGGCTCATAGGCGGCGCGGAATCGCATCGCCACGTCCCAGCGGGCCGCGAGCGCCATCATAGCCCGGCCGCGGAACTCCGTCGCATTGTCCGTGAGTATTTCGGCCGGGGCTCCACGCTCTAGAAACACGTCCTCGAGATGCTGGACGATCTCCAGAGCCCCCGACCGGCGCAGCCGGCGCCAGATGGCGTATCGCGACGGCCCGCAGTCCACCAACGTCAGGTACGGGTGGCCGTGCAGGTGGGTGACGTCCATGGCCAGGAGATCCCACGTACGTTCCGTCTCAAGTGACCCACCAAGCCAGCGTTCCGGAGCCGGGTCAATCGACGCGCACGTCTGACACCGCCTGACCACGTCCCGCACGGCCGTCTTCGTGACGCGCCTCACCCCCAGCTCCCGTCGGGCGTACCACAACGTCCTCCTCACGCCCTGGTGGCCAATGTTCTCGTGTATGGCGCGGATGTCGCCCGGCGAGGCACTCGATGTGATGGCTGCGACAGCAGCCGGTGGTGACTTGTCGGGCGAGTCGGCGGCCGGCCGATCGGCGGCCTGTAGCCAGGCGTTGGGCACCCGCGTCATCTCATCGGCGCGGTTGGCAGCTGAGCCGACCAGTTCGATGGTGACCTCAAGTTCGTACTCGGCGACCAGCTGACGGAAAACAGCCACGCGCCGTCGGATAAGCATTTCGGACTGCCCCTTGGTGCGCAGCCTTGCCTTGCCCGACAGCGCATCGCTCAGCCAGCGGTGCACAGTCACCGAGTCCGTCCGGAGCGTCAGGCGACGGAAGCCCCATGCCAGGGCCATATTGACGCCGTTGAGAGCGGCGTCCAACTCCGAGATGTTGATGTGAACGTCCCGCTCAGCTTCGGCCCGTAGCCAGGACGCATCCTCGATGATGGCGTCTGTGACAGGGTCGGCTAGGACGACGCCGCGAGCGATGGAGCTGGCGTCAGTCCACACGGTGACATTTGACCCTGTCACACACCACTGGCCGCATGCCGGGTCACAGGCTATCACCCTTCGCGACACTTCATCCACTTGGCGTTGCAGTTCCTCATTGACGATCGGAGTGTCCCAGTCCGGGCTGAGACGGTTGGCTGTCCGCTTCATCCACGCAGCGGCCGGCCGTAGCCAGCCCGCGACCGGCACGTGAGATGTCAGTTGGCCGGCCCACGCGAAGACAGTTCGTCGCGTCAGCACAGGTGGAGGCTGCGTGGGTGACCCTCCGTCCCTGGTCCACTGGAGCGCCGGCCCGTCACTTTCGGCGACACGGAGGCCCAGCATGCGTGCGCCGCTCGCAACTCGCTCCGGCGGCTTACACTCGAGTCCGAAACGGGCAAAATGCTGGGCCACCTCGTCAGCTGAAACGGCTGCTTCGTTGACCAGCAGATCATCGGCGTAGGGCCGCACCGCCTCAGCCAGCCTCGGGTTCTGCGCGAGCACCTCCCTGACCACCGACTTCATGATCAGAGGCGCTATGGAAAGCCCAAAGCCGACCCTCGTGAGGCAGTATCGTCGCCCCCGCACGATGACCGTCTGGTACGGCCACAGGGCCGGGTCCACACGGAGCTGAAGAAAAGCTTTCTTCAGGTCGAGGACCGCGACCCGGCGGCCGTGGCGTCGCCATCGTCGAAGCTCCTCCACGCAGACGTCCGCGTCAGCCGTGTGAGGCGTCAGGTGTTGATTAAGCTCTCGATAATCAAGCACCGGCCGCACCTTGTTCTTTGCCGCCTGAGTTACCGCCATTAACGGGAGCAGTCCCTGTGCCGGACCGCACACCGTCTCGTCATATTCACGTAGCCAGCCCTCACTTATCCACAATGACAGCTCGGCATCGAATTTCTCTCGCGCACCCCTCGGTATGCCGTACTGAGCCGTGGAGTTGCGAAGCGGTGGCGGGTCCACACCGCCCGCCCACTTCCAGCGAACCGTCCACACCCCGGCATCGAACACTGCCGTGAAGTCGGTCTCGTTGATCCTCAACTCTGGCCCCATGTCGACCGCTCGGCACGCCTCCCGCTCCGGTGGCGCCTCACGCTGCACGCCCGCAGCCGTGCCGACCGCTCGGCACGCCTCCCGCTCCGGCGGGGCCTCACGCTGCACGCCCGCAGCCGTGCCGACCGCTCGGCACACCTCCCGCTCCGGCGGAGCCTCACGCTGCACGCCCACAGCCGTGCCGACCGCTCGGCACACCTCCCGCTCCGGCGGGGCCTCACGCTGCACGCCTGCAGCCGTGCCGACCGCTCGGCACACCTCCCGCTCCGGCGGGGCCTCACGCTGCTCCGTAGCAGCCGGGTCTTCGCTCCCGAAGCGAACAGACCCCCCACTCACACTTACGCCACGCAGAGCGTCGATGCCTGTCATACCTAGCAACACGTCCACGCCTAACAACCGGGCCGCCCTTCCACACCACTGTCTCACTACATCCCGTGTCGACCAGTGCTCGGCACCTGTGCCCATTCACGGTGATGGCGATGATGGGCGTTCCCGGGCTGTTGCGGCGGCTGGCGACGGCGGAGCCCGTGGCGCTGATGTAGCGCCGTCGCCACGTCCGTTTGGGCAGAGCCGGGCGATGTGGCCCATCTGGCCACAGGTCCAGCACCGCAACGGTGGCCGGCGAGCAGTTCCTCTGGTCGCCCGCTGTTGCTGTACCGATGGTGGCGGCAGTTGGACGGCAGCCACCGGTGCAGCCGCTCTCTCCCTGGCAGTTATCGCCAACGTCGACCGGGCGATGGCGACCGCTCGCTCCAGGGTGAGCGTGCCATCTCCAACGCTGTTTCGTACCGTCAGCCGCACTTCCGCTGGCAGGCCTTGTAGGAAATGAGCCGTCATGACCGTGCTGGACACATAGCCGATTAGAGACATCAGACGTTTGATGGAGCCCAGGTAAGCATCAACAGACTCACCCGGCTCCAGACCTCGACGATATAGCTCTGACATTGCGGCGTCCGGTCCCATGGCAAAGGCGCTGTGCAGCTTGTCACGGACGATCTCAGCGTCTCGTTGCTCGGTCTCGGAGAGGCTGGCCCAAACTTCGTACGCCTGGTCCCGCAGGCGCGTCGGCAAAACAGCGGCCAGGGAAACGCGTCTCAGGGCGCACAGCTGTTTCGCCTGCTCCAGCCATTTGACGACGTCACCGGTACCGTCGAACTCTGGTATTGCCCGCAGATCGAAAGCAGGTGCAGGAAGTTCGGGTTCCGCCGCATTGGTATCGACCACCGCGGCACCACTCTCCTCTTCCACGTCAGACATTGTCACAAGCACTGATTGTTCTGAGAATGGCCGAAATAGCTTGAAGCGATTTAGAACTCCTGCTTCCACGTAACCAAGAAAACTATATTCCGCTCTCCTCCGAGCCTCTCAGCCAACTGCCCACCAATCACACTCCCAACCAGACCATAGCTCTCACGCACACGTCATCGCGCATCATCATTAGCCAATCACATTGTCATACGTCATCCCCAGTGCAACTGATCAGGGGGCGTAACCCGGCCGCCCCGACGTCCGGCGGCGGCGGCGGATGACTCACACTGGGTCACCGGGTCACGTCCCGCAGCTCAGTCTCGCCGCGCGCCTGACTCATACGCTACTCACATTCCTTATTGTGTCCATCATGCTACACTAGGTAGCTTGTGACTGTCTCACAAATCATGTGTCGGGAGGGGTCTTGTTTATCTTTATTGTCTCCTAACATTCAGGTAGGCAAAATTATTCCTGGTAGGGACGGATACCTCACGGGCCGGCAACGATGCGTACAAGTCCGCCGATGCCTGGAATCAAGCTGGTCACCGGGCGAGTTAGCCCGAATTGTCACACCGGCGGTTTCCCGCACTCTAACCAACACAACACGAGGCTGCGCTTGTCCGCGGCGAGCGAACGCGGTACAAGAGCGCTGAGGTGGAGGGGGGGGGGGAGGGCGCTGAGCAAACAGGCGCCTACGAGCAACGGCCCGAGACGAGAGGGTTATCAGGCCGGCCGCGGCGGCGGGCGCGGCAGAACGAGTGCTGTCGGCGGGCGGTCTAGGCGGGGTGGCATGACAGCCGGGGTGGCTGGGTAGATGATAGGAGTGCTTGTCGTAACGGCGGGATGGTGGTATGTGACAGAGGGGGTGGGCCTGGCGATTGCCGTGGTAGGTGTGCCCGGTGCCGTTGGCGGCGCGGCGGCGCGGCAGCGGTTAAGACGTACGGGGTGGTCCGGGCGGCGGCCGGGATGGGTAGAACTGGAGTGTCAGCATGGCGGCGGTATGTGGGAGACGTGTCGGTCCGGGCGCTTGGGCTAGACATGATCGTGAACGGTCGGAAGCAGCGTGATAGCAGTACCTACATATATGGCGGACGGACACTCAGTGCGTTAGACATGACAGAAGTGTCAGCGGCGGCGTGGCAGTGGTTCGTGACAGGCGGACAGCCTGTGCGGCGGGGATGATAGATGATTGTCCGCAGCGGCGTGACAGTGCCAGGTTGTCGGCAGCGGCGTGACGGCATCGGCGTGGTAGCGGTATGTGACGGATAGGCAGCTCGTGCGATGAACCTGACAGGTTGGCCGGTGGTGGTGGCTTGACAGCAGCATATGACAGACGCGGTGACCGTGTAACGCGCATGACCGGCAGCAGCGTGACGGCTCGTGACGTATCGGCGTAGGTGGCAACAAAGGCGCGATGCGCAGGCGCGCAGCCCCCTGTGCTGAAGATGCATTGCCTAACGCAGCGCAAAGGTCCGGCGCCACCTAGGATCGAACCGGGACACCCTGGCGATAGTCCTAACGGCACACAAACGGATCCGTCACGCTAACCACCACACAACTATGGACGCAGCGGTCTGCGACAGATGAGCGCAAAACAACGAGCGCTGGTGAGGAGGGCGGCGCTAAGCAAACAGACTTACGGCTGGGGGCCACCGGCCCGATACTGATAGGGTGGCCAGGGGCCGGTCGCGGCGGTGAGCGCGGCGAGACAAGTGCACCAGCTAAGGGGGGACGCCAGCAAACAAACGTGCGGCTGGCGCGGCGGTGGCCGGAGACAGCCCGGTCCCGGTCCAGAGAGGCGCCGCAGTGACTGGCAGGGTGACCAGGGGGATGGGTAGACGGCTCTGACGTCATGGCTGCGTCATGACGTCATGGTGGACGGTCCGCTGTGGCCAGTCCGACCGACCACAGCGGTCGCTGCTGTGCGGTGACGGAAGGCTGACGTGGGGACGCAGTGGGCGGAGCTTGGAGGCTGTGTACGGTCCGACCGCACACAGGGCCCGTGAACAGCCCTCAGGCTTAGGTGGAAAATGGCAAACGGGAGAGACGGCCGGCGGTGATAGCGGTGGTGAAGAGCGCGGCGGGCATGACAGTTTGGTATGACATGAAAGATCAGCTGATCTCGGAAAGGTCATAGCTAGTTAGTGTTGTTAAGATTGCTGGTAGTGGGGTCGCTCGTGACAGCCTGGACACAATGGGGAGACGCCAGCAAGCAAAGGCGTGACTTACCGGATGCCCTTTCGCGTGTGGAGCGTCCCATCTCCGGGAAATGATCGCAGCGGCTGGAGCGCGCACGCACGAAAAACATGAGCGGCCGCCGTCTGACGTGCCACTCACGCACTGGAGGCGCCCGGCGGCCGGCGCAGTGTCCTCGCCAGGCCGGGCGGGCTGTGTTTGCTTACCCGACCGCTGGCGCTTATCTAGCCTCCAATTGGCGCCCGCACCCTCTGTGGCCGGCTCCCTCATATGCCGGGCACCTCCAGGAAACGGGGGGCCGGTTGCACCTCTAACGCCAAGCGTTAATGTATTTTGCACGGAACTGACGTGAAAAGACCATATACTACAAAAGAGCGCACTATCAGGGCGTATTTTAACATGTTAACTGGGTCGGCAATTGCCGACCCAGTCACGGAGAATGCCGACCCAGTGACAGCCGTTTGCCGACCCAGTTGCCGCCCCCTCTAGGATGCAGCACGCACATGCAGGCTAGGTGCCGTCATTCATAGTGAGGCTGCTGCCCTCCGAAATGATAATGCCGCCTCTTAAAGTGAAGCAGCCGTCTATAGAAAGTGATGATCCCACAACTCAATGTGACAGTGCCGCCCCTAAATCTGTTAGTAGTCCCACTCAATGTAATGGTGCCGCCCTTCTAAGCATCTGTGGAGCCCCTCAATGTGATGATACCGCCCCTCAAGAAGATGATGCCGCCCCTTTCAGTATCGGTGGCGCCCCTCAATGTGATGGTGCCGCCCTCAAAGTCCCGGTGGCGCCCCTGAATGTGATGGGCTGCCCGCCAACGAGTCGATGGCGCCCCTCAAAATGATGCTGCCGCCCCTTAAAGTGTTGGCGCCGCCCCTTATAGTGTCAGTGACGCCCTTCGAAGTGTCGGAGGAACCCACCAATATAATGGTGCCGCCCCTCTAGATAACCACATAGCCCCTCATTGTGATGGAGCCGCCCCTCAAGCAGATGATGCCGCCCCTGAATGTGATGGTGCTGCCCGCCAACGAGTTGGTGGCGCCCCTCAAAATGATGCTGCCGCCCCTAAAAGTGTTAGTGCCGCCCCTTATAGTGTCAGTGGCGCTCTTCGAAGTGTCAGAGGAACCCACCAATATAATGGTGCCGCCCCTCTAGGTATCCACATAGCCCCTCATTGTGATGGAGCTGCCCCTCAAGCAGATAATGCCGCCCCTCAAGAAGATGATGCCGCCCCTTTCAGTATCGGTGGCGCCCCTCAATGTGATGGTGCCTCCCTCAAAGCGCCAGTGGCGCCCCTAAATGTGATGGTGTCTCCTGTCAACGAGTCGGTGGCACCCCTCAAAATGATGCTGCCGCCCCTAAAAGTGCTGGTGCCGCCCCTTACAGTGTCAGTGGCGCCCTTCAAAGTTTTGGAGGAACTCATCAATACAATGTTGCCGCCCTCTAACTTTCTGTAGCGCCCCTCCATATACATAATGGTGCCGCTTCTCAAACCATCCGTGGCGCCCCTCAAAGTGATGGTGCCGCCCCTTACAGTGTCGGTGGTGTCTCCTCAAAAGTCAAGGTGCCGCCTCTCAAAGAAATGCTGGTGTCCCTCGAAGTGTCGGAGGCGCTCCTCAATGTCATGTTGCCGCCCCTCAAACCTTCCGTAACGCCCCTCCACGTCATGGTGCCGCCCCCCAATGTGCTCACGGCGCCCATATGTGATAGTAACGCCGGTCAAAGTGCTCCTGGCAGTGTCGGTGGCGCCCCTTATAGTGTCGGTGGCGCCCCGAACAGTATCGGTGGTGGCCCTCAAAGTGATGATGTCACCCTCAAACAAACGGTGGCGCCCTTCGAAGTATCGGAGTCCCTAAATATCATACCTATTGCCGCCCATTAACGATCTGTAGCGCCCCTCCATATGATGGAGCCGCCCCTTGAAGTATCCGTGGCGGTCCTTAAAGTTACAGTGCCGCCCCTTACAATGTGGGTGGCGTCCTCAAAATAAAAGTGATGTTGCCCCCCCCCCCGTGTAATGTTGGCGTCTCTTCTTAAAGTATCGGAGGCGCTCCTCATTGTCATTTTGCCCCACATCACTGCGCACATGGCGCCCTTCAATGTAATGGTGCCACCCCTCAACGCTCAAAGACATAATTGCGCTCCTCACAGTGTCGGTGGTGCCCCTCAAAGTGGTTTAAGTGCCCTAAAAAAAAAATTGGTGGCGCGCCTCAAAAATCAAAATGATGCTGTCGTCCCTTAGCATATCTGCAGCGCCCCCAAAATGATAGTGCCTTCCCTTAACCGGCGCCGGGCTGAGTTTGTTTAACCCCCCCCCCCCTCCCGACCCCTATAACTTGGCTACTTAGGCCACGTAGCGACACGCGGTAAGCGGTATTCGAAAGAGTGTCAAAAACTACTTGGGTTAGTTGGTTAACCGTGCTTTGGTTAGGTCAAGTCAAATGTCAAATATAAGGTGACCAGAGGTCATCAAAGGTGAAATGTGGGTGAAATGTTGTCTGTTTCAACATTTATTGACAAACTGGCGCATAACTCGGGGAAGAATAGAACTACAGCACCGCGAAAAAGCGCATTCGATAGCTCTTCAACGTTCCTATGAAGTCCTCAGACTTGACCTAACATCAACGGCCTAACCTCCAGAGCACAACTTGTTCAACCCGTGCCGGGCCGGGGAGGGTTGGAGGGGACAGTGGACCCCCTCCGCCCCTCTACTGAGCTGTTTTAATGAAGAACCTTTTTACTGTAATAATTATTGACTCACGAAAGTTATGACATTGTTTTTTTTTCTTTTAGTACTGTGCTCCTCTCGTCGAGATGCGTCGAATGAACTATAATTTGACATTCAAACGTCATTTGGGAAATTTGAGCTCAGGTCCAGGTCATGACCTGGCTGGTAAAGGTCATGTTGCATATCAGTCGATTTGTATCGTCAAACTGAAATCATCTATGTAAGGTGTTTTCATCGCTCAGGCATGTCGCATGTCTCTATCAGAAGTTATTGGAAAAAACTGCTGGAGGCCTACCATGACCTGACATGACCTCAAGGACATAACGAGGGGTCGTGGGTGGCAATTTTCCGATTAAGTGTGTCGTTTTTAATTGTTTTCTGATGTTTAAATTCGTTAACTTTGACATTTGTCTACCTATAAAAAGAGGCACATGCCCTGAGTTTCTCCCATTTCCTTATACCTAATGGAAGGGTCGCAAAATTGTCCTTACCTTTGGTCAGAGACATCGCAATTTCGAGACTTACATTTTAACCCTCGCCGGCACAGGGGGGGGGGGGGGGTTGATGCAACCCCCCTAAGGTTTTTCGCGAATAACTCGCGTAAAAAGCGGCCGATCGCAACGAAACTTTCAGTACCCTTGAATTGATCAATTTTACACCTACCCTGCAAATTTCATGACCCTGACTCCAATGACCTTTGACCTGTGACCTCTTTTCCGTGACCATGAGTTTGGCCGAAATCAAGATTCGACGTATGTCGGCTCGCATTAACCGCGCGTTTGCAAGCTTTTCGTGGTTTCAAACGTTCAAACATGTGATTTGATGCTGCTCCCATGCATTAGGGTGGGTGTCAAGGTCACCTGAAGGTCAGGTCAGGTCATTGACCTTTGGTGACCTGGGTTCACTTTTTCGACTTTTACATGTTTCTAGGCTAGTTTTTGGAGCTGAATTCGAATTTAGCAACCATTTAAACATTTACGAAGTAGTTTTGGTGCCTTCGTAACATGTTACGAAGCTGTCAGAGGCGGATGACAGGTACTACGAATACCCGGTACGACCCCTACCGGTTGACCTGACCTGACCTGACCTGACCCGACCTGGTCTAAACGCTTAACGACATCATCTGTGATCAAAACTAACACGATATTTGTGATCAGCACCCCGGAAAACCCCTTAGTAGCAGCCACAATTTACGACTTTCAAACAGGTCCCGATATTCCCGATTTTTGGGTCATTGACCTGACCTGGAAGGTCAACCGATGACCTAGGACCTTGAACTTGGGTATCATTGGCTTCCTCTCGTGACGGGCAACACGCTCGTTTTTTTTTTCTGCGAAGCTCTAGCTCCATCAGGGGCCAAACGCGAGGGGGGTCGTACCAACCAACCCCCCTTGTGCCGTCGAAGGACTCAAAATGGCCTGTGCCGGCGAGGGTTATATATACAGTTACACACTGTTTGTCTTATCAATCGCTGAAGTTATAAAGGGATCGTTCAGTCGGTATATCTATGGTGAGCATTTGCCTGTTCCGTGGCTCAGTTGGTAGAGCACCGGACTCCCCGCATTGTCTTCGCTTGCGTTTTGTCCGCCGGCCGAGCCGGAGAGAAAGTTACCGAGTGAAGGTCATTCAAATTTCAAAAACTCAATGACAATGTCACTGGGGTCACGAAAATGTTTGAGTAGGTAGGTATAACATTCATTAACCTGGGGGGGGGGAGGGATGAACGTATCGTTGCAATACGCTGTTCATTACGCGAGTAACTAATAAATAAAAAATGTATGAGTTAATCCTTACTCCACCCGCTCTCCCTCTCCATAAAAAAGAGAGTTAATTGTGTTGCATTTTATTTATACCTATGCAGAAAAATAGAGGCGTCAAAGGATATGGCCGAATATCAGCGACCCTTGCTGTGTGAGCAATGGGGTATGACAAGTGGGGGTAATGGCCCCGTCCAGCGCCCATAAAGTGGGCACACTCGTGCGACCTGCCGACCACTGTTCTAGATAGAGCCATAAAACGCCGTGAATATTTTAAGCTTGAGGATACGAATCGACTGGTATGTAACATGTTTACCTCAGGTAAAATTTTAAAATTATTTTTGTTAGGTCAAATTATACCTAGTTCATTTATCGCATTATGATGAGAGAAATAGGTACTATATCCCGGAAAAATAAACGTAATACCGCTGAGCTTAGGTTGAATCTGAAATCATTACTTAGGAAGAGTTATAAAAGAACCGTCGAACGTGTCTTTTTTGGTCATTAAATATCAGTAGGTATGCCGCCCCCTCAGATGCCAAGTGCCGCCCCTATGAGTGCAAAATGCCGCCCCTAATTGTGATTGCCGACCCAGTGAAAATCCCTTAAAATACGCCCTGCGCACTATAAATGCTGGTTTTACGTTTTTACCTGGAGAGATGCGAGCTCCAGCAACAAATCACAACAAGTATGAGCCTCTACGTATGCGCACCGCCTGCTGCTGCCTGTAGATTTAGAAAACACGTCATCAACTATTTCTATTTGCTTCTCGGTCCTCATTCTTGCTGACATCTGAATTAGGTACATGCAGTTTGTCAGTATCATACTATATCTGCTATTCAGAGAGTTTTTATCCCACACAAATGCCTCCATATGATTGTTTTAGTACCGTCTGTTAATTTCTTGTACCTACAGGTCTTGCTTCACTCCTTCCGTTTTGCTCAATTGAAATTAGCTTGGTATCAAAGAAGCATGAAGAGACAGCAAAGGAGTGCTATATGAAAATGATGTATATTTTTCCTGGCATAATTTTGTCATATTTATCGTTAGCATGATTCTTGGCATAAGTGAACGCCTGCATTAAGGACTCGTAACTCAATGGGGGTCAAAATTTTGTCATCATTTATACATGCTATGCACTCTTGAAACTCTGAAAAGTATACCATTAATTTATCAACCTGCGTAAAAGTACCTATATAAGATGACTTTAAAGTCCCACTTAACATCTAACTCAATAATGTCGGGACAACGGTGCTTACGTTTTGTCATTCTTCGAGTATCGTCACGTGCGCAACCGGTCAAAAATGAGAGGCACGACATTAGCCGTTTTCACGACGGCCATCTGGTACACATTTGGTGCAGATTAGGTGCAGATTTGGTCAAGCTAGGTTCATTTGCCAGATAACCCGTCGTGAAAACGGTTATTATTGGCGTGTCCCATGCATGCAAATTACATGAGCAAGAGCATGCTAGCTATGCAACTCCATAGAACTTTGCCGCTAGACGTGTTTACCACTAGTGTCCCTTCCCCACCCCCATCCCAATGCATGAAGATAAAATGCCAGTCCAGAAGTTTCTCGAGAATAGCTGTCAGCATGGCTGTCTATCCGTCACGTAGCACTCGTTTATCTTAGTCCACGCCGCCTTAAAACAGCACTCAGCAACTGAGTCGTCTGTTGGAGCAGCCAATGGTCTCACTTTGTTAGACAAGTTCATTGGCATGAGACGACGAGTTTCCGTTTAACTGAGCTCGTAAGCGAGTTACAGCAGAAGGCGTCAAAAGTAAAACATTCCACAGGACGTTTCCGATTATTATGTAGTGCCGGCCTAATTGAACGTCATTGGGAAGGCGATGCAGAAGGGCGTGAAGCTTTGTGCTGCCGTGGATCGTTAGCACGACTACGTGACGTCGCCAATATCTTAACTAGAATTAAAGTTGTAGTACATATACCTCTAGCGTATTCTAGCAAACTTTTTAGTTCTAGAGCCCCCGCCCCCTAAAAAAGAACTTTATATTTCCTAGTTATCAAAACGACACAGGGGAAAGATTGTGTATTAATCCACCTAATCTGCAAATTTGATAAAATATACCAAAGAAGCCAATCGGCAGGGAACTGGAGCTCGCACTAGCCGACCCTGTAGTCGGTCGCCTTATGGCAGAAGGGCTGGCCGGGCACGCGTTCACACTCAGGCTTCTTGCTCTCTGCTGAGTTCGCCGCATCATGCCGGCTTTTGGCGGCCGGCATGATTCCACAGGAGTGTCGCCACGCCTCGCACACTGAAAACAATTTAACCAAGGCCCGCGAGTAAATCGGTGTTTTGCGGGTACCCCTATCCGCAACCATTTTTAACCACCCTCCCAAGAGTACAGTAAGGTCCCATTGCAGTGTAGTCGTCCCTGCTCTCAGCGGACTTGTTCGCTGACAGCGGTTATATCCGCTTAGAGCAAGTACGACTACACCGCAATGGGACCTAGCACTACTCCTGGAAGGGTGGTTAAAAATGGTTGCGGATAGGGGTACCCGTAAAACACCGGTTTACTCGCCGGCCTTGGGGTAAATTGTTTTCAGTGCAGATTGCATACTCTCCTTAGGGATTTCTGTAACCTGTAGCCTGACCAGCTAGTAGAACTCATCTCGGCCGACCATTGGCTGCTATGGGTGTGACGTCATACAGTGTGCAGGCCAATGAGTGAGGGTGGTCCGGCTGTGACGTCATCTACTGAGTAGACCAGCTAGTTAGCGCCGGAAGTGCGATTCCCGTGGAACTGAAGGAACGTTAACTTGCCACCGGACGAGTGTTATTGACATCAGAATATGGGAAAGCATCGTAAACTTTCCAAGTGCGCAGGTCACGACTGAAAGCTGAATTCAGTTGCGAACTGGGTTCCCATGAATTTTATCGGCGAGTGCGCCGAAACGCTGAACTAACTCTTAGTTGAACGGAAGAATAAATCAACGTAAATAGCCCTATCTTCAAAACTTTCAAATAGTGCGGAAAGTTTGCTGTGTGCCAGCAAATGGAACTGACAACTACAGTCAACAGTTAAAAACAGTTGTAGACACAGATAGCTTGCGTAGGTTTTCATTATCTGTGATACCTATTGTTTAGCTTCAGATGCCTACTTACGTCATCATATGTCTGGTGCTACGCTCAAGAATTGCTAGAGCCCTATCTCATTCGGACCGTTTCAAGGCCATGCTTTTATCTAAGGAAAGAAAAGGTAAGACTTATGGGGCGACGAATAATGGCTCTTCACTTCGCGCAGTTGGCAAAGCACTCGACGCTCGTTAATTGGATCGGGATGCAAATGCGCGAAAGCTCAGACTCTTGACAAGCGCTTTATAACACTTCTAGCAAAAATTGCAACCATTGAGCAAGGAGGGCCTCGTCCCGAATTGTTAGCGAAACCCAAGAAGAGGCACTACTGTGCACTATTTCTTCCAAACATCGGTTAACTATGCTAAATAAAAGCAATAATCTTACACCCGCTTTACTTAGAGAAAGAACTTCACCTTTCAAGAGAACTGCGAGTCTTTTCTTTCTCTTCAGCTTGGTCGATGTACACAAAACTTTGAAAATCACATGTGAATGTCATTGAGGTCTGAGGGGAGATAAAAACCAGTAAAACGCCTTTTGGGCGAAGAACGAGCGAGCGAGATAGTGATCCCTGCACGTGCGGAAGGGCGAGAGGATACTTCTAACGGGCTTGTGTAAAGCACCCTTCTAACCGGTCGCTAGCGGTGCACCAAATTGGAACGCAATCGGCCCAGCCGTTCCTGAGATCTGGAAGCGGCATTCTGCACGTGCGCACGTGCAAACTGGGTCCAAACTGACTTTTGCACGGCACCCTACTAACTGGTCCCCAACCGTGTACCAAATTTGAGCGCAATTGGCCCAGCCGTTCTAGAGATCTGGAAGCGCCCCCTGCAGCTGCACGTGCGCACGTGCAGTAGCACCTTAACCGCAACACATGGGAATACATTGCCTGGTGGGTGCCTACCTGTATGCCAAGTTTCAGCGAAATCGCCCCAGTAATTACCGAGCTATTGAAATGGGAACAAATTTGGCACCTCTTCTTTTTGTATTTTGCACGTGCAGTGGGGGTCACTCAAATAGATCAAGAGTACCTATCCGACCTTTGGTAGAAGGGATGCAGCTACCCTACAAAAATTACCGCAAGACAATCGCCCAAGTGGCTGCTGAGATATGGGCCTCTCAAAATCACTACTTTTGCAAAACAGCTTGAACACCCTTGACTTTTCACGTGGCACGTGCCACAACGGTCACTGAGATGTATCAAAAGTAGTCAATTACGGGGTAGAAGGGATGGGGCTACCCAGCAAAAAAGACCGCAGGCCAATAAGTCCAGCGGTTGCTGAGATATAAACCTCTCAAAAGCGTTACAGGCCGGGCCGGGCCGGGCCGCTCATACTGAGATTTTTCCGTTATATTGAAAAGACTCGCTTCGCTCGCTGCGCTCGCTCGCTCGTAACTATCGATTTATCGTTGTAAGTCGTATTGGTCATTAAAGAAGAACGGTTTCATGCCTACAACTTATTTCAGCTGACCGACAGCACGCATTTAAATATGATCGCACAGGTCGCTGATCGTGACATTTCTCATAGCTACGTGCCTTTCAAATATGGGAAACTTTTCATAGAACTGCAATGTCGGCGTTTAGCGCGACGGTTGAAAAATGTCAACCAATATTTGTTATCTAGATATTTTCAAAGTTTTCCCCCAAGGTAAAAATTATCCATTGGGAAAAATTATTGGTTGCTACGTGGACTGGTGGTTAACCACTTGGTGCACTTGTACACTGGCCATCAACAAAAAAGCGCGAATGACATACAGTTGTCGTATAGGTGTTACCCAATCGCCCAACGTCCATTCTAAGGCGATGCATTGAACAATGCTGGGCAACGATGTAAGGATATAGTATTCATCGTAAGGATGTAAGGATAGTATTCATGCGATGAATACTACATCACTATTCATCGCAAATTTAAGAGAATTCCCGCTCTTGGAATATCTGACGAGTGCATTTACTTGAATATTAGGTGTGTAGCAAATTCATCGCTTGTCTATGCTCGTAAAAGCCTTTTCTGTCATGCATGTTATCTCGTTATAAGCGTGCTGTATTCCATAAAAATTGGACGTGATGAATATACGCATAAGTACATATAGCTAAAACTGCTAGGCATAATTGTTAAACTAATATTGGAGTTAAGTTGAGGACTCCACTATATACCGAATTAAAACACATATCAGCACCAGCAGCTGTGTGCTTGAGGCCAGCAGATAGCCAACCACCAGAGGTTAGTATTTATTCGTTAGGCTTTTTCAATCACGACATATAACTTCCTTTTTAGGTTGGTAGCTGACTATCCCATACAGACACAGAAGGTTTTCTGGATTAATCCCAAAAAGACTTAGATTTCATGCACACAGCAGAAGCCTGTTTTAAATTGTATGTCACAGCTCTAGTCTACGAGTGGCACGTCACCAGTTGCTTCACCACCCCGCAGCCACTGACCTTGTGAACATGATGACGCCCACGGTGGTGGGGTCGGCCTCCAGCGCCTTCCACGTGCGCTGCAGCAGCCTCTTGTCGTCGCCGGTGAGTGGCGGCGGCGGCTCCGGCGAGCGCTGCTCAGCAGCCGAGCCGCCGCGAGAGCTCGAGGTGCAGATCGACTTGGTGCTGCCGTGGTACAGACGAGAGGAGCGCGTCTGACTGGCACCCATCACTCGACGGCGGGTCGCGGTGGGTCGCGGTGGGTCGCGGCGGGTCGCGGCGTGTTGCGGAGGGTCTCTGAGGGTCGCTTAGTGTCGCGTCCGGTCGCGTCCTTTCTCGCCGGCACCGCGTCGCCGACTGAGCCGACTAGGTATAGTCGGTCAAATATGTATCTTTCCCGGCCGCCAAGTGGCGCTACGGTCTGGATTCGATAGTTGGCTGAGCCCACACCCCAGCTGCCCTGGCGGCTCTGGCGGCCCTGTGACGTCACGCGCGGGGGGCGGAGCTACACAGCGGCCGGCTGGAGAGTGACCGCAGACCAGCACTGGACGGCCTCGCCGCCGGGTGCTCCGGCGGGTCTGGCCGGGAGAGGCGAGCAAGCGGATGCGTTAGGAATCTAACGAATGTGAGGGCAGCGCGATGGTCTAATGATGGCTGTGCTTTCATGCGCCGTGTAAATTGTAGGCTGAGTGCTATGAGCTATCAAAGGATTATCTGGTGTTTCAACAGGGGTCGCTGACCTAAAAATTAAGATGGTTGCTCTTGATACGATCGAATGCTTGGTGATATGATGATTAGCGCAAGAGAAATATTTAATCGAATTATGACCGGTTATTTACGACCGGCCAATTATTTATTTATGACCGGCCAACTTGATGTGCGATTTCTGCAACCGTTCTACCCTCATCACTCAACTGAATAATTCTCCCCTTTTCAAAAACGGTGCAGTGATACGGCATCTCAAACCTAGAGCGACTACACTCAAGTTCAAGCTAACGGTCTCCACTCTCCAATTCAGATACCTATCGAAACCTTTCCGCGACCCGGTGCTGTGGCTCAATCAGTGGGCCAGCTGGCCGCAGACCATACCCGCAGGGCATGAACCTTTGACCATATTAGGTCAACACGCCGTGGCCCCAGCCCGCTCGCCAGGTCCGCGCTCATTGGCCGACGCGGCAACCGCACAACCTGTCCCCTCCCCTCCGTAGTACTCGCAGCGGCCGGCGGATTCAGCCAAGTTACCGACCTGCCCAGCGTGGGGTGGGCCGGCCGGGAAAGATACATATTTGACCGACTATACAGCGTCGGTCGCGACGGGGAGTTGCGCCGACAGAGCGATCGTCACCGACGATCGTCGCCACAGAGCGATCGTCGTTGGTGACTGTAGGGTCGTCGTCGCCGACGGTAGGGTCGTCGTCACCGATGGTTAGACGTTCTTCACCGACGTGACGGAACCAATGAACAGTGGTGTGATTGGTGACGCGAGCTGAAGGTTTAATTCAAGAAAGGAGAGTCGAGAGAGAGAGAGAGAGAGAGAGAGAGAGAGAGAGAGAGAGAGAGAGAGAGAGAGAGAGAGAGAGAGAGAGAGAGAGAGAGAGAGAGAGAGAGAGAGAAAGAGAGATAGAGAGAGAGAGAGAGAGAGAGAGAGAGAGAGAGAGAGAGAGAGAGAGAGAGAGAGAGAGAGAGAGAGAGAGAGAGAGAGAGAGAGAGAGAGAGAGAACGGACAGGAAAAAATAGTTTGCAATTTGCAGATTGAATTCAGTTCGCTTTAGGCTATTTGCTCAAGAAAATAGATTTAATTAAATCGAGATAATGGCGATGAAAAAATTAAGCCGCATCTCCCAGAGCATGAAATAACTCGAAATGAATCTTTCGAATTCGAGGAGATAAAACGGTTATTGATAACCAGAAACTCATACGATTTATGGATAGGATAAAGGAACCCGATGTAGAGTATGTGTAAGATGGAAATAAGATGCATATGCAGAGGAGTCAGGCAATGGCTCTCTTGAGTCTTTGGTGTAGTCTGCTGGTTTGAGCTCTCTTGAGTCTTTGATGTGGTCTGCTGGTTTGAGGAGTAAGAACAGAGGACTAACATTACATGCGTTCAGTGCCTCTGCGCTGGTTCAACAGCCAAGCTCCATCGCCAAAACATCGCCTCTTGAATGTCTTGCAGGTGCGTCGGAGCGCAACAAGCAGCCGCCTTTGTAGTGCCGGATCAAAGGAAGGTTGGGCTTGAAACAAATGAAATAGATAATTTTACATAAGCCTGTGAATGTCAGGCGATTGGTGACATTTCTTTTTTAGCCTTTTTTGGAAAGGCGCGAAATATTTCGATGATATTTTCATCTTTCTTAAGTTTGTCATCAAAAGTGTTTATTAATTGTCGAATGACTATTGCATGCATATTGCATATTTTTGTCATTTTTGTCATTAGGTTACTTATTTGAGTTTGTATGTGCTTTGATAACTGCGTTACGCCTTTACCGTTTGCGGTTTGATAAAGCTAGACATGATTTGGTTTTCTTTGTCAAAAGAAGATATCAGTGGCAAAACTCGTACTCTCAACTATGCAGATCGTCAAGTATCCATAAAAAACATCAAGACATATTTTTACCCCGCGTAAAGATGCAACAATAAAGTACAAGATTGAAGCATTCGAACTGAATGCAATTTACGGTAAGTTCAATAGTGAGCATGAATGAGGTTATCCAGTGGCGTACCCAGGAATTTGCGAAGGACCAGGGCATTGGACGAGAGGGCGCCAATCAAGGAGGGCGCCAACAGCAAGGAGGGCGCCACATATCTGAAACTTGAATGTGTCAGTTATGTTCGTACACGTGCGGAACGAGCATAACTGACATACTGGACAGAGGGGCGCCACCCACCATCATCTAGGAGCGCGACGCTATCGATTGGAGGGGCGCCAATACTGGACAAAGGGGCGCCACCGGCCCACCATATCGTCTAGGAGGGCGCCACCATCACCAGAGGAGCGCCAATACTGGACAGAGGGGCTTCGCCATCAACTAGAAGCGCGCCGCTATCGACTGGAGGAGCGCCAACACGGGCGCCAGTCACTGAGGGCGCCGGGGACGATGAGCCAAAGGGACAGGGCATGCACGGAATGTCCTGTATGTGCGTACGCCACTGAGGTTACCTTACAAAGTGTGAAATCTGAGTGGAGATTTGCATCTCCTGCACCTGAAAATGGCCTTTTGCTTAATTACCCTGATTGATTGAGTGGACAGAAATAATCCCGCCTTCCAACCAGCTAGAGCTTCTTGTGTAGCGTTAACCGATGTTAATCTACGGGATCAAACGCTAGGCGACTTTGGGAGGCGACCGCCCACTCTCTGGTGCAGTGTGGCCGGCGCGGCGCTCTCAATAATTGTCACCTGACGTACCCTACCCCTCCGCTAGACTTTCAGCGCCTCCTGGAACGCTTTCCACGGCCCACGCCGTTTGAGATTTTGATAACTACATATGCCCCACGCATTGTTCGAAGACTCCTTTCTAGCTGATTATTTAGGGCATATTTGTGTTATGAAACGTCAATAAACGTCAATAAATGTAAGTGCATTTAGTTATTGTTGGCTCCACTCCTTTCTATAGGTCTAAGGTAATCACAAATTAATGGAGTCCTCCAATGTCACATGCGCACTTTGCAACTTAAAGGGGATGCCTGTATGTTAACCCGCGTCCCGTAGGGCTATCGGTGGACGGTGGTGCGGTAACGGTGGATCCATCGAGCCTGACCGAGGAACGGCCTGCTAAATTTGAGTCACCGAAGCAATGGACATCCTCGTCCATTCCCCCGGTCAATTGGTTCGGTGACTTTCAAATTAA